>NC_056739.1:1107129626-1107307126 GCF_019279795.1 Protopterus annectens
GCAAACTGCCTTTGCCAATTAGAGAACATCACACCCACAGCCACCTAAGCAAATTTTCCTGGTGCACTGACCACATTTCCCATACTCAATATGAATACCACTTTGAGTTAACCATGAAAATAGACCACAGGCCCCACTCAATAAACATACAAATGTAAATAAAAATGTAAACAAATAACATGCACATAATATCACAGGAACAAAAATTATAAGCAACATGATATCGAGCACAAGCTTGATGAAAGTCTGGAAAGCATGCACCTGTGACACAAATGAAAAAACAGAGAAAACCAAGAAACACTCTGGGGCAAATTCACGAATGCCTAGACTTATTACTGCTACACACAACAGCACATTATTTGGTATTCATTAAATAGTGCTACACTTAGTGTAGAGCCTCAAAAAAGGGTAAATGGCAGAATATGTTGATGGGAGCATAAGAAGCCAAATTACAAGCTCACTAACTCATCCAACAAGATAGAAGTATTCAGGAAGGTATAAACTAATTGTGTGCACTTTACTTACCATTTGCCCTGAAATCCAAAACTCTTTGGAATTCAGCTACAATTGCACTTAGAAAAAATGTTAATGGATGTTCCTATCATCATTAACCTGTATGTGCAATGTGCATTAATTCAAGTTATTGCTGCTACTGCTACATGGGGTTCATAGGTTAGTACTAGGCTAACTGCCCCTGTGGGCCATTTTAAGCCTAGCCAATTACCCCATGTGAGAATCAAACCCTGCACCTTGTGTCTATAAGGTAATCACCTTAACCATTATGCCAATCTCCCTCCCTCAGCTGCTGCCAGACCTTGGCAAAGAAAGAGAAGAGTGTTTAGACCTATTTGGCTTCATGGAATGCATGACACAGAAATTGTAGCGTGATACCAGGTGGACAGGGCAACTATCCAACCTCTGCAACCTTCATGTAAGGCCCTAGGAAAATTGTGGAGAACCCATTCCCAGTGTAAACAAAGGTATGTGTAGCAGTGCATATATTAGCTACATGTACTTTCCAGAGACCCACAGGAGAATATATTAGGGGTGTCACAGGCCTCCATGCCTAGAATCTTACATCAGTTTTCTAAATGCAATGCAACAACACAAAAGGCAGCATATCTGTTTCCCACACACCCCACAGGAGAGAGCAAGAACCATGCAGTAATGCTATGCAATAACCATTTGTTGTTGGTTGTAATCTCAGAGATGGAGAAGCCTCATAAGAATGTTATGCAATAACATACTTCCCTGAAATTTTGGGGTTCATAGTTTACACACACACATAGAAATAAAAGCCACACCAGATGAACAGGAAATGAGATACAGTAATAGGAAAAAATACCACTCTATAAACTGTCAGGTTGTCTGTAATGGCCAAAGGATCATTTACAATGTTTATGCAAGTAATTCTTGCATTTTTAATGACTCATATGTATGCACATCCTTGAGCTGTGCTCAAAGTTTGCTAGGGGTGATGTTCTACAAGGGCATCAAGTGTGGGATATAAGTTATGTACTCAAACCTTGGCTCATGACACTCATGAGGAACGAGAAACCCACACAACCCTAGTGAGCAAGGATACAACGGTGCTCATGATCAGTCTGGAAATATCATAGAATGCATATCTGGCTTGTTCAAATTAAAGTTCCATTTTCTAAACACATCAAAAGGTTCCTTGCAGTGCAACCCAGCCCCTGCTGTCCAAATACAGTCTGTGGCATGCTGTACAATATAATTCTCAGGGAGCAACTTCAACAAGGGCAAGAAGGGACAGGACCACAGGCAGGGCTACCAGCTCCAGCAGATACAGATGAAGAGTCTGGGGGAGAACCACCAGCTGCAGATGGTGCCACCAGACACAGGCATGCACAATAAGCCACGACTCTTGCTAACAGGCAAATGATAGCACACACACACACACACACACACACACACACACACACACACACACACACACACACACACACACACACACACACACACTGACTACCTAAGTGAAAACCTATGATCCGAAGCACATACAGATATTAAAAGCAATGCCTACAAAAGTCCACAAACTTTACTTAACTGGTTGTGTTCTGATAGCTTCAGACAGATACAAGCCAAGGACACATCTTGTAGCAGCACTATTAACAAGGTGAGTGTGGAACCTGTATGGAAATAAAAAGAGATACTGTATATAACTGATTACTGTCATATGTGCATACTTACATGTCCTTAAGCTGGGACATGTTTCAGGTGTACAGTAATATCAGTAATAGCTTATAACTGATGTTTGCAATATACAGCTATGGACTTTGCCCAATATTGTGCATGAAGTATTTCAGTTTATCACTGTAAATAAACCAGTGAGAAGGTCAATTGTACCATCATTTGTACAAGTATACCAATAAGCAATATCTAAATATCTAGAAATAGCACAGCGTTGCGAGTCCACAGAAACGGTTTATTCACACAGAAACCACAGGTTAAGTGCTTTCATCAAATAGTATTACTTCATCAGAACAAATGATTTAAAAAATTTCAAACTTAAATAGCAGCCAGTTTGAATTCATTGGTTAAAAACTAACCAGTCATATATAATACATACCCATTCTCATGAATAATAAAATACAAATGTTGAATAATTAATTGATTAAATGCTTAAATTGTAAAACACATATATACTATGCAGATGAATAAATGAAAAAATGAAAAATTGTACACATTTAAAATACTTACAACATAATTAAAATACATGTTACTTCACTGGTCGATAGGCCAGTAAATTATACTGATTCTGCCTTCTCTTTCAATATTGGCATAATAAAAAGATGTTCATTGATGCCTGGCGGGTGGTCAGCAGCTAATCTAAGTTGCCACATCAACTCTTTTTTGTTTAACATATTCTGCCAATCACCACCCCTCACATCCACTATGACAAGATCCAGAATTCCAAACTTAAAACAACTAAAATTCCTACACAAAGTACTATGTTTATATAATGCATTAGTATTTTTTCCACTCTTCATGTCATAAAGATGCTCATATATCCTGTTCTTCAGCATCCTTTCCGTCCTTCCAACATAAAAAGAAGTGCAAGTATTACACTTAGCAATATATACTAATTTGCTGGAACGACAGTTACCATTTTTCAAAAAAATATGACTTCTGTTAGAGTTATTAATAATCATATCAGGTTCTAGCATTATATATGAACAATAATTACATCTACCACAAGGCTTACTACCATGTGAATTCCTCTGCTTTTTGTTCGAAATTCTGGTGACTTCTACCAAAGATTTAATGTTACTACCTACTTTGGTAGAAAAAATGGGTTTATCACCAAGAATACGAATTATTTCGGGGTTGGTTCTAAAAATATTCCAATTTTTTACCAAAGTTGTTTTCACTTGGGAATATAAGGGACTAAACTGAACTACACATGCTTGTTGAAAATAAGAGGTGTTCTGGGTTTTCTCATTATTGACTATATCATCAAGTTTATCATCACTGGAACCCAGTAGAGGTTTATAAAAGGTACCCCATTTATTAGCAACTTCTTCGAGTACTGGATCAATAAAATGACCCGGATAACCTCTCTCAAGAAACATAGTCCTTAAATTCTGGAACTCCAGCATCACATCTTTCTTTGTGGTAGTCATTCTAGCTATTCTAACTGCCTGGCCCTTTACAATACTTCTTTTTTGGTAAATAGGATGGTGACTAGTATAGTGTAAATATGCATTGCAAAAAGTATTTTTTCGGTAGATTTTGGAGTGGAAACTATTTTGTTTTTTAAAAATCTGAACATCAAGGAAATTAATTTCATGCTGATGATACTGAAAGGTGAACTTCAAGTAGCTTGTAGTCTGATTTATATATTCCAAAAATTCTGGAATTTCTGCTACATCTCCTTTCCATACAATAAAAATATCATCCAAAAATCTACCATAATATGCAATGCATGGAAGAAATTTCGTATTGGATTGAAAAATATATTTTTGTTCCCATCCCAAAAGAACCAGGTTGGCATATAAAGGGACACAGGCAGCACCCATAGCAACTCCTTTAAGAATTTGTGGAATATATAAATCCTATTTACCAAAAAAGAAGTATTGTAAAGGGCCAGGCAATTAGAATAGCTAGAATGACTACCACAAAGAAAGATGTGATGCTGGAGTTCCAGAATTTAAGGACTATGTTTCTTGAGAGAGGTTATCCGGGTCATTTTATTGATCCAGTACTCGAAGAAGTTGCTAATAAATGGGGTACCTTTTATAAACCTCTACTGGGTTCCAGTGATGATAAACTTGATGATATAGTCAATAATGAGAAAACCCAGAACACCTCTTATTTTCAACAAGCATGTGTAGTTCAGTTTAGTCCCTTATATTCCCAAGTGAAAACAACTTTGGTAAAAAATTGGAATATATTTAGAACCAACCCCGAAATAATTTGTATTCTTGGTGATAAACCCATTTTTTCTGCCAAAGTAGGTAGTAACATTAAATCTTTGGTAGAAGTCACCAGAATTTCGAACAAAAAGCAGAGGAATTCACATGGTAGTAAGCCTTGTGGTAGATGTAATTATAGTGGTCCACGCTTGGTGTAGTGGTACGCACTTACCACGGGTTGGTTCACCGACCAAACAAAGCCAACCGTGGGTAAATTTAGCATTACCCACACCCAGAAGTGGGTTATTGCTATTATATTACGACATTATTTAAGAAAAGAAACTATTACTTTTCTTAAATAATGGCATAGTATAATGCCTGTTTGCTGCCCTTCCGCAGATGTCTGAGACAGTAGTTCTGATGTACCGCGTGCGCAGTACATCAGAGCTGTGGGCAAAGCAACGGAGAAAGAAGATCTCCGCTGTTTTTTTTTCGCTATGTTAAATGAGTTTAACATAGCGAGACAGTTTTAAAATAAGCAACGGAGACAGTGTTTTAAAAAACCGAGTTATACTAATGGAAAAAAGTCTGGGCGACCAGACCTTTTTCCATTAATATAACTCGATTTACAACGGGCACGCTGGCCAATCAGCGTGCACGTTTTGGGGGGTTCATGGTATACTTTTTCATATATAATGCTAGAATCTGATATGATTATTAATAACTCTAACAGAAGTCATATTTTTTTGAAAAATGGTAACTGTCGTTCCAGCAAATTAGTATATATTGCTAAGTGTAATACTTGCACTTCTTTTTATGTTGGAAAGATGGAAAGGATGCTGAAGAACAGGATATATGAGCATCTTTATGACATGAAGAGTGGAAAAAATACTAATGCATTATATAAACATAGTACTTTGTGTTAGGAATTTGAGTTGTTTTAAGTTTGGAATTCTGGATCTTGTCATAGTGGATGTGAGGGGTGGTGATTGGCAGAATATGTTAAACAAAAAAGAGTTGATGTGGCAACTTAGATTAGTTGCTGACCACCTGCCAGGCATCAATGAACATTTTTCTATTATGCCAATATTGAAAGAGAAGGCAGAATCAGTATAATTTACTGGCCTACCAGTGAAGTAACATGTATTTTAATTATGTTGTAAGTATTTTAAATGTGTACAATTTTTCATTTTTTCATTTATTCATCTGCATAGTATATATGTGTTTTACAATTTGAGCATTTAATCAATTAATTATTCAACATTTGTATTTTATTATTCATGAGAATGGGTATGTATTATATATGACTGGTTAGTTTTTAACCAATGAATTCAAACTGGCTGCTATTTAAGTTTGAAATTTTAAAAATCATTTGTTCTGATGAAGTCATACTATTTGATGAAAGCGCTTAACCTGTGGGTTCTGTGTGAATAAACCGTTTCTGTGGACTCACAACGCTGTGCTATTTCTAGTTATTTGGTTTGATTTCAGCACTTGGGAGCCAACTGTTTGGAATATCTAAATATCTATTTTGACTGCATTATTAAGAATACCAACAGAAATTCAATCAGGGTCAACTATTATATAACTGGTCATTCACAACAAGGCAGAAATGACAGATAAAACATTTTTCTGCAATACACATACATTAAAGCAAGCTTCTGAGTAAGTAAGCATTAGCTCTCCACTCTGTGCATCAGGTATACTCACACAGGTATACTCACAAAGAAATGTGTAAAGTCAGAGCACAGTCATCATTTGCACAGGGTATGTGTAGGTGTGGGACAGGATGGCAAACCTGACAATTAAGAAGTGAGGCTGTGAGTAACAAAAAATGTATACAAGTATGCAATTGTCCAGGCCAGTAGCAAGATATGTGTATCAGTCTGTAGTAGTGTGTGTGTGTGTGTGTGTGTGTGTGTGTGTGTGTGTGTGTGTGTGTGTGTGTGTGTGTGTGTAGTGGGGCTATGGGCAAGGTTTTATCAATGCATGTGTGTATGTCTGCATGAACACAATCAAGCACTGTGCTAGCACTACATCCCAGCATCTCTTGGACAGATGTTAGCCATACATGGTAGAGTAGTCAGTTGAGCATCATCATCATGCCCTATCATGAGAACTACTGTTGCCACTAGTTGCACTGTTAGTTCTAAGGCCCTGGCTAGATGTCAGGGTGCTACCTGAATGCGAATGATGCCTGCTGGATGATTTGTCATCATGACTACATCTTGGACCATGGCTACATGGCCTACTATGTTTTGGTGTGGACACTGCAACCATTGACAGAACATTAGAAGTGGTACCACTGCTGGAACAGGATCTTGCACGACCATGTTGGCTAACATCAAATGATGTCGCAGCTCCCCACCCATGTGGATGCCAGCCTTCACCCAGCAGACATTCTGTTACAGACTCTGCCCAATCCAGTGTGTGTGATAAGAGACCTTGGGACCTAGGTGGACAGTAGTCTCTCCTTTGATAATCACATCACCACAGTAGTCTGGAAGTAGTTCTACATGGCACACTTCATCACAAAGGGGTTCTCATCCAGGAAAAAAAGAGGTCATTGTTCCCCTCTACTCGACACTCATTAGACCCATTATAAAGTACAACACCCCTTTTGGAATGTACCTCACAAAATATCTGCAGCAGCTGGAAAGGACACAGAAGTACCTCACAAAGAGGATTACTGGCCTCAAAGAGATGCCCTACACTGACTGTCTCAAAAAACTCCAGCTTTACTCCGTAGCATATTGCCTACTCCAAGGTGATCCTGCCTAACATATAAAGCTATGTCAAACCCAGAGCTGTTGGACATGCTACACCTAAAGAAATCCCAATCCCTCCAAACTACATGCTCTAGGGACCTAAACCTTGTCACCATAATAAAGATGACATGCTTGAGGGATAGATTCCTGTCCCAAAGACTTCCCATACTCTGGAAGAAGCTACCCATCTGTGTCAAGCAAAGTTCCTCATTAACACTCTTCAAGAAAAGTCTTGATGAGTGGATGGGAAATATGAAATACACCCCAGGGATCACTTCTGTGGCTCTGCTTGACAGTGGCACAAGAAAATAACTTTCTTGGGTGGAGTACGCCAGGGAACCTTGTTGGTAAGGTTTACTTAGGCCCTTGGGCCGATAGCCTAGTACCTACCTATGAACCTACCTGTGAACCTATGCATCCTGTCCAAAGAGTCAACAGCAAGGTTCAGACAATCCTGCATGTTAGACTACATAATGTTTAGTACTCGTACTATCTTTTCTGAGTCCCAGATGGAGCATGCCTTTGCCTCTGTGGTGGCTCTAAACATACATCTTGTGGCAGCTACTGACACACCAACATCAGGAGGAGGGTGGATAGCTGACTCCTCTGAACACCTCTATCAATGGTTCTGTGTGCCACTTCATGGGCACAGAGGCTATGGGGAGAATCAACCAGTTCTGCAATTGGAGTAATCACATTACCTTTATCAACTGTCTCACCCTCAGCTTGGCCTATGTCTGATGTCTCTGTGTCATGGATATGTGTAGACATAATGACATTGTCTAAAATATGGGCAGATAATGTTGGAGGCACATATTCAGCATCAGACTGACTCTCTACACCCCCAGACTGAGCCTCTTCATTGCTGCCATTGTCATAAGACATTATCGATACTCTGCCATCAGGTGGTAGGAGTTCCATAGTGCCACTGGCAGGATTACCTATGATAACAAGTAATCAATACAACAAAAAGAGAAATAGAATCCAAACTCATTAAATGTATGTTAAGTAAAATGTATTTTAAACAATAATACATGCTAATGCAATACAAAAATAACTTTCATGTATGTGTACTGCACTTTTAAAAATCATTTTTTTATCTTCATTTACTGATACAGACTTCACACTCAAGTATGCTAACCTTTTAGAGTCTTATAAGTGTATTTTTATACTGCATTTCTGTTTTTGTAACTAAAAACAAACAACCTCCCCCCCAAAAAAAAATCCTATCTCCTTGCTCGTTTTCCCACCTTTTCTCAAGCTAAAATAGTCCAGATGTCAGACTTGCTGATTTCAGGACTGTATTTGGTGTTCTGAGTTGTCCAGACCTTGCAGAGATAGAAGGAAGTCTTTCTGCTTATCAGTGGGAGTGGTAAGCTCTGAGTAGCCTGTCACTAGAGGAGGAGTAGTTTCCAGCTCAGGAATTGTTTTTTTATTGGCCATTTGGGCTGCTTCTATCCCTTTCAACTTTCTGACTTAAAAACCCATGTTTGCACAGGTTTGCATGTCGCGTAGCACCGCTAAGCTAGGGTAGAGTATTGCCAGTGCCTTAAAGTCTGCTATTCGGGTTTTCTCTTGGATCCTGCTAGCTTTCATCTCTGAGCACTCAAATCAGATCTCTAAACATAGCACTTGCTCAGAACCTCTTACAGCTACAATTGTAGTCATGCAAACTGCTAATAGCACTAACAGAAACAGCTTCAGTACTTATAAAGTAGCATAACAGCTACAGTACTTGCATAACAGCTACAGTACTTAAATACTAAGCACCTATCCGGGCATGTCTAGAGGTCAGTTCCCTATACTTTCCCCTATTAACCTGGTGAACCTGGGCATCTTGAGGCAATGTAGCAACTGCCTCATATACACAGACAACCTACTCCTCCTATCTACTAACACATCTACTTGTGAGATATGCACATACATAACCAAACTGGAAGCCATGCTCTCTCAAACCAAGACTGGGGTAGCCAGTCTAGACGAGAAGGTTAACACACATTCCACACTGCATAGAACACATAGCTCACTGGATCACACACCACCACACCTTTCACATAGCAACAAAAAACACACCCACACTTTTGCAGAAGTTCTCAATAAAAATCTGCTCAAACAGCAAAGACCTCCAAGACAAAAGCAAAAGCAACCATCTCACCTAAACACAACCCCAATGACACATAGCTCACATAAACAGTGTGCCACTCAACCTAAGTCTTTATGGAAAAAACGTGTATGCAATCCACTAATCATTGGTGACTCTATAGTATTTCACACTGACATCCCACTCACTAGGTTAAATAAGAAGAAAGTTATGGTCAGCTGGCTGTTGGGTACCAGGATCCGTCACATAACGCATGCACTTGGGTCTCTCCATAAGTACAAGTATGACTCGGTCATTGTCCATGTTGGTGTGAACGACCTAAGATGTACCTCCCTGGACTATATGAAAAGAGACATGGAGGAGCTCTCAGATCTTGTAGCCCAGGCAGGTATGACCCTAGCCCTGAGTAGCATACTACTGTCACCTAGAATGATACCACAGTACAAGCAGAAAATGAGTGACTTCAACAATTGGCTAAGTTTCTGGTGTCATTCAAAGGGGATCCAGTATTTCTATGCCTGGGATGACATGATAGACAGACCTCGATGCTTTGCCAGAGATGGCCTGCATCTGTCACCCCTGGGATTTGGGATATTGTCTAAGACTCTTGCCACCCCTATAGTGCCTTTTTTAGGCAATGCCCTAAAGACAAAATTACCACCAAAACAACTGAAAACAAACGTAATCTGAAGGTAATGCTACTCAACACAAGAAGCCTAAATCTCAAAATGCACTCACTCAAGTCACTCCTAAAACTGGAGAACATCGACCTCTGTGCAGTAAAAGACCTTGTTCAAGGCTCCAGAGAGCACCCCAGTGCTACCAGGCTACACAGCATATCACACCTTTTGACCCCCAAACCTGGACCAAAGCCCCAAAGGAAGTGTGTATCGAAGCCCCAAAGGAGGTGGCATATCCATCTTCATAAAGGATATGCACACCTCCAGACTGGTTGCCCAACATAATGCATCAGAGATACTACAGGTACAACTAACACTGGATAAAATGGCAATACAGGTTGTAGCCTGCTCTAGATCTCCCACAATGTCCCAAGACTCCAAGTCTGCATTCCTGAATACTCTGGAAAGCATTAAGTTTCAACCCAATACCCTTATACTGGGAGACTTTAACTACCCCTCCATTAGTTGGGAAAACTACTCCTGCTCCAACTCATTTGCCCAATGATTTCTGGAATTCATTAACTTCAATGCCTTGGACCAACTCACTTACCCCCACCAGAGGTAGAAACATTCTCAATCTGGTGATCACAAACATAGGTGACTGCTGCTCTATACCAATGATCAACTCCTCCCTGGTCAGATCTGACCATAAATTAATAACAGTCAATATCCAAATCCCACCCTCACCCCCCTTGAAGGAAACCACAGTGAAAAACTTCTCCAAAGCCAATTTTGGGATTCTAAGTGTCAAACTTTACATCACCTACACAAACAGGGAAAGGATGTATGGCCGCTGAATCATACACCAAGGCACTGTATGATCATTTACACAAGTGCATGGATCAGGCCATACCTAACAGAATCAAGATCATGTCCTCCAAAAAAAGGAAGCCAATCTGGTGATCCCCTACCATTAACAAACTCTACAACAGAAGAAAAAAAACTGTTGCAGAAAAGGGAAAAGTCCCAAGACTGGAAAAATTCCCTTGTAAGTCTCAGCAAAAAAAAACTGAGATCCCTAATCAAAGCCTCCAAAGCTAGTTATGAAAACAAAATTCACAACAATTGCTAAAGATAACCAGAAAGCATTCTTTAGTTACATCAAGAACCTGCATAACAATACACAGGGGTGCTCTGAGCTTCTGCACAACAGCACCACTTATACTGAACCAATAGATATTGCCAACATCTTGGCAGACAGGATTAGTGAAACATTACCCCACCTCCAAAAGGGCCCATCCCAATACCAAAGGAATGCCAAATCCCGAATATCATGGCTGTTCAGGTAGAAACCAAACTATCCAAAGCCAAAAATACAGCTTCCATGGGACCTGATAATACACCTGGCTGCATGCTACATGAATTACAAAGGGAACTGGCACCTCACCTGATTGCCCTGTTCAACCACAGCCTCACTTCAGGTTTTGTTCCCACTGAATGGAGCACCACTACAGACATTCCTCTCCACAAAGGGGGAGTGACTACTGACCCAGGAAACTACCGCCCCCATCAGCCTGACGAGCCTGATCTGTAAGGCCATGGAGCGCATCATTATGGACCTCATAAATAGGGATATTGGGAACTTTCAATCCCTGGATCCCTCACAGTTTGGGTTTGTGAAGGGCAAATCATGTCTGCTTAACCTGATAGACTTCGAATCTGTCACTAGAGTGGTCAATGAAGGCAAGGCAGTGCATACAGCCTACCTCAATCTGGCCAAGGCCTTCAATACCATTGCACACTCAGGGATCATTGACAGACTCTCCAACCTAGGCATCAACCCCTACATCATAAGATGCATTGCCAACTGGATCATGGACAGAACCCACATGGTGAAAAAAGCGGACTCCAAATCTGACTAGCAGGAAGTCGAAAGTGGTGTCCCACAAGGATCGGTCCTGGGTCCTCTCCTGTTTGGTATATACTTCTCTGAAGTTCAGGCCAACACCAAAGGACTCCGGTTGATCAAGTTCGCAGGTGACTGCAAACTGGGAGTCATCAATGACTCTCAACCTGATGTCGATTTCCTACAAAAAGGCCTCACAGACACCAATGACTGGTGCCAGAACCATGGTCTTAAGCTCAATGCCAGAAAGTGCATTGTCATCCCCTCTGAGAAAAACTCGGTGCCCATGAACTACCACATTGACAGTAGCCCTCTCAGCTCCCAAGGTGTGATAAGAGATCTATAGACACAAGTGGATAGCAACATCTCCTTTGACAACCATGTGGCCACTGTAGTTAGAAAGTCTTTCTATGTGGCACATGTCATTACAAAGGGTTTCTCATCCATGAAGAAAGAGGTCATAATCCCTCTCTACTCATCCCTCATTAGACCCATTATAGAGTACAATGCCCCATTTGGCATGTACCTCACTAGACACCTGCAACAACTGGAGAGGCCACAGAAATTCCCCACAAAGAGGATCCTAGAACTCAAACACATGGCCTATATGGACAGACTCAAAAAAACTACATCTATACTCCATCTCATATCGCCTACTTAGAGGCGATCTCTGCTTGGCATACATAGCCATGTCAGACCCAGTGTTATTAGACATGCTTCATCTGAAAAAGACCCAATCCCTCCGCATCACATGGTCCAAGGACCTCAACCTCATCACCACAATAAACAGAACCTGCTGGATGGACATGTTCCTAACCCAGAGACTACCCATACTCTGGAATAAACTCCCTATTCAAGTCAAGCAGAGCACCTCACTGGCCCTCTTCAAGAAAAATCTTGATGAGTGGATGGGTAACAGGAAATTCACGCCATGGATAATTCCAACAGCCTTGCTCAATAGGGGTACATGGAACTAACATCTGGCAACAGAATGACTGGGTATGTTCTTGGACTAGGCTTGTGTTGGCTCCAGGGCCATTAGCCTAGTACTAACCTATGAACCTATGGATACATCTACTCTATGCACAGTAATAACAATAAGGTGTGCTTAGCACATGCATGTGGTTGTGCAAACTCAGAACCTGGCATGCTTACATATAAGAAAAGGAGCTGAAATATGGCTAAGAATCCTAATGCAAATGACACAAGAAAAATAAAACAATCCACATTACATGTGCAGAATATGAAACATCTCATACAAAAGTCAGTTGCCCAGTTTAATTCCCCAACCTTCTTTCTCTCTATCTTACTGTCTCTTCTTTCCCATACACAGTGAGAATTACTTCATTATATATTCCATACCAGGAAATTCTGCAATAAACACACTTGGATTGCCCTCCACATCAGCACCAACATCAGTGATTCTGTGTGACACCTCTTCTGAGCTGTCTGTATCTCTGACAGTGAACAGGAACTCCTCTGTTCAGTCTGTGGTTGTTCCATAGCAAGACTACCCCTCCATAGTCATACATTCCAAGGCAATTGCAGCTGCCCTATGTTTCACCTGTATTATTATATCATTGGCCCTATATCTGATTTTCTAATAGGTGTGCCAGTGGCCTCCAACAGCAGTGATATCATTGACCACCTGCTCCCAGATTTGATCACGGGAGGATGTGTCACCTCTGCCTCAGTCAAAGAGGAATGAGTCATGTCGATGTACTGCCTATATGAGAACATTTTCTGCATCATTGTATCTATGTATGTAGATAGCTTGGGTGTTGTAGCCCCACATGAGATGAAACATAAAATATAACACTAGGCCAAAACTGACTGTTAACAAGACAAATATTTGTGAATGTATGCATCTATCATGCACAAAATTATTGAAAAAGTGTGACTGCCTGTGTGTACATACAAGCTACTACAGAGCACCCCCTAGGAAAAAAGGCAATAAATGAAAACCAGTGGTAAAACAATGTAAGCAGGACAACAATTGTGTAACTCTATAGTACATTGCAGTAAGATCACCAATAAATGGATAATACTTTTATTTTATAGCCACTTGTAGGGAGAGAAGGCAATGTATACAGATATAGATATATAGTTATAGATTAGATATAGATATTGATATATTTATAGATATATTTATAGATATAGATATATATATAGATATAGGCAGAGATATAGATGTAGATATAGATATAAATATAACAGGCTTAACACACTTTGGGGCTTTAAATGTAAACTCCCAGGCTTGCTAATGACTGATACAATACTATTCTGCAATAACTGGTTAGATTCCCAAAGAAAAGTTTCCACAGTGTCAAGTAACATTCTCTAAAAACATTTTAATGGAAAGAAATAACTGATATACATGGCTATGCCACCAGCAAGGAACAAACAGTGCAGCCACTAAACCAATGGGTGCATTGTGAAATGCAATCCATGAATAAGACTAATATAATGCATTTTGTACCACACAGCAACATACTTTTACAGCAAGTCAGTTGTTAAACTAGAAACCAGTTTTGAAACCAAGTAGAAATATCACGTTTCTTGGATCCAAACAGTCCCACTTACTAAGACACAAGTTCCTTATCTACATGATTGCCTTTATAAAGTGCAGATTCAGCCCTCTGAGTACAGTGAATATGGAAATGAGGTGAGAAGTCATTAGTATTAATGAATTCTATTATCTGCACTACGTGCAGGACAGGTAAACATGGTGTAAGGACCTACACTATTGTATCCACATGCCCTATCACTGCAAGGACAAGCATTGAGAAGTGTTACCTGCCAAGGGCTTGCAAGTATGAATTATTAGGAGACATTAGAGTTTCACAGTCTGTTCTATGTTGTACACTTAGTGAGGATGTGTCATTGTAAGGATAAGAGATTTACAAGAAAGTATTGGGTTACATTAGCTAACATAAGAAAGCAACATTCCTAACATTTCTCTGAAATGCTAATGATCACACTTTGTGCCTCTGAAAAGTCTCCATTTGTAAGGAAGTGCACAACTCATTGAAACAGATATCAAAAGCAATGCAAATGAAGCTGCTGTGTTAGCAAAGCATAAATAAGGGAATGATGCTCACAAAATAAAGAGAAGCAAACAGCTGCAGTGTTGCAATCTTATATTGTGTGAGGAAAGGTTAGCCTAACCGTTGCCAATAACCAATGCATCCAAACATCTACTGGTAAATTAAAAAGGGATAACTTTCAGAACTTGGTTCTATTGCACCTGTAGTGTGAGTTAATATAATGCCATATTTTGATTATATGTAATGTACTTGTTCTTCCTAGTATATGCCTGTACCTGCTGCTGTAATGATAATCTCAAATGTGTGTTCTTAATGCGATGATCTGATGGTTCAAATTCAATGATGGTGCTGTTTCTGTGAACATAGGTGTAAGGAACATATGGTCATGCTGCAAGACAAAAGTTTATGAAGCATCACAAATGTACATTTTAACTACCTGTTTCATAATGTTTATCTGTTAAACATCTTTTCTCTCTCTTCATCCATTACTCACTGATTGGATTGCACACTCTTGACTGGCAGTGGTCCATAGCAGTAAATGAGAGCTCACTTCCTAAGGTAAAAAATGATGAATTTAATTTAGAATGCCATCAATGGTGCAATTGAAACAGGCACCACTAGACTTTTGTTAGCATTCTGTACAGCACTAACTGAAGAAATTCTACCTGTCAGCAATCTATGCAGCACAAGGCGTAAGCAAAGTGAGCCTACAGATAGAGGTAACATAATGCAGGGTTAAAATCCAGTTTACAGATATTTTTATGACTGGATTCAGAATAATTACTGACACCCAATGTTGTATATGGAAAGCACAAGCTAAACTCTGTGATAAATGTCAAAAATTACCTTTACTCCATGTGAATTGATATTATGAAAGTGGTATTGTTGTAATATCACTTCTTCTCTTTATTAATAATATATGCTATAGATATTGTAACATGTGACATTTTACAAAATCTGATAACATAAAAGCAGTAACATGAGTAATGTTGACATAAGTACCATATATGTTGGAGAATGGATCCATATTTTACAAGTATTCATTATCAGTAATAAAATATATTGTAAACTTTGATGTCATGAGTAATTGTATGTACTGTGACAAGAATGACCTCCTGTCATTCTCAATGTCCTCTTTCAGAACAATTGCCATTACATGAAATCCATGCTACTTGTGATGTGGCAAGCAGATATGAAAAAGGTGAATGTGTCTTGTTAATGTTATAACTGCTGTGCTTCTTGCTAAAAATATACATTAAATGTGTTATTCTGCAATACAAGGTAATTTTTGTATTTTTATGCTGCCTTTTGTATTTGCACTCCACTTGGCAGTGTGCAAACATTGTTCAAGACAGAAAAAAAATTGAAAAATTAATTTGGGCCACCTTCTGGAATGCAAATGAGCCTGGCACCAGTGTATAGCCATCAGTACTCTGGGGAGTACTGAGTGAAGAAAATGCACCTGTCAGCTAACTTTCCCTGTGGCACAAGGTGCAATGCAGTGGGTTTACAGAGAGAAGACAACTGATGCAGGGTTTGAGTCATGTTTACTGTTATTGTGATGGAGGGGTCTGAATAAATATTTACACACATTCTGGTATATGAATGTGTTGTTGCTTGAAAGTCAACTTTTTCTCACTATTGACAACAAATGTGAGCTGCTGTCCGTCCCCTTTCCCATTATTTGGCATTACCTAAAATCCTGATAATGTGACACAGAAATTAAAGTTTTGATGCTGCAAGAAGATGTGAGATATGAATACTAAACATTGTGTAGTCTAACATGCAGGATTGCCTGAACTTTGTTGTTGACTCTTTGGACAGGATGCATGACACACTGGATTGGGCAGAGTCTGTAATAGAATGTCTGCTGGGTGAAGGATGGCATCCACATGGGTGGGGAGCTGCTACATCATCTGGGGTTAGCCAACATGGCTGTGCAAGATCCTGTTCCAGCAGTGGTACTACTTCTAATGTTCTTTCAAAGGTTGCAGTGTCCACACCAAAACATAGTAGGCTATGGTCCTAGATGTGGTCATCTATATCATGTTCAGCAGGCAAACACAAACTTTTATATCAAGCATACATGCCTGATCCAATAGCTGTTGGTGCTTGCATTAGGAAATGATTATACCACTTAGTTGTGTGTGGGGTCAATACTCATGAAACAGACATTAGATTTTATTACAGGATATTATCTATAAAATACTAATTACAATACTGCATGACATTCACAATTAAATTTTTGCAAATGCAGTTATCAACTTTGAAAGTACATACCCAATATGGCATAATCAAATACATGTTTTTATTTGCCATATCGTAGCGTAATGATTGATTGATAGTGTTGTCTTCCTATCATATATGGATGTGGCAAAGGTATACATATTTATTTTTCACATTTGTTTATATATTTCAATAATAAAATAATGTCAAAATTTATTGATCTAAGTCTCTCTGTTTTGTCTCACCCACCCTATCATTATGTTTTTTTAATATATATATTAATTTTCATTTTATTAATAAACTGCTGCTGAAAATAAAATGACCATCAGCTCAGGGAGCTAGACTGACCACCATGGTTTGGCCCATCAGGTGGCTGCAGTGGCAGCACTACAGGTACCACAGACACCCAGCACGTCTGGGTTGCAACCTGTCAGCATTGCCTCCACATCTCCTGCCCTACCTGCTCCACTTGCAACAGGTAGCTCTGCCTCAGCTGCTGGTGCATAGGTATCCTCTGGGAGCAGTGTTAATGGAGGTGGCAATTTTTTCACCTGTCAGGAGCTGATAAGGCTGGCTGGTGGAGGACATAATGGAGTAGGGCCTTGCTTGCTGAATTGGCAGGGTTTAACAGGTTCTGTGTCATATTGCCAAATCAATGCCACATCCAACACTGACCCAGGAAACTGACACAGGATACAGTGATGATAGTTCTGAGGATGAGGATGAAATTCTCAGTTTTCAAGCTCAATGTGGATGCACCTAATTATGTCCCTTACCCATCTCCAGTCATGGTGTCTCCAACTTTTTATATCCATCTCCATCCCTGTCTATCTTACATGCCCTCTACATCTGCACTTGCTGCCTAAAATACCCTACCTACCTGATCCTCTCATTCCTAAGTATCTTCCACAATGCTCCTCTCTCTCCAAAGAAAAAGACACAGGCACCTGTCCCACAAAAAGAAAAATGACCTCCCATACATAGTTCCTCACTTTGCCTTTGTGTCATCTTGACACACTTGATTTGGTCCATTTAGCTATAAAACATTGTTCTGCTGTCATCAGCCATTTCTGGTGTCTTGACTCTCCAAAGTCATGAAATTGTGTGCAAGATTCTATATTTATGGTGTGAAGAAGTGGATAGCTATGGTGCTCTTTCACCATCATCCTGCTCTGTATTCTTTCCCTGTGTCCTACCCTCTATTTGCCCTACATTTTCACCACTGTCCTACCAACCATATAAAACACTCATGGCCAGAAATGGCCCATTAAAAAGCTTTCCATGTTTGTCCTCAGCATTTGCACTGAGATTGACATCACACACCAATGCTGAGTGATGGTGTTTCATGTCCTAAGGCAAAAACTGGTTTGTTTTTGCTATTTTCCACAGTAGTCTGGCTTCTTTCACACAAATGTGCTTAAACATTCTGTGCTATGCAAACACATACTAAAGGCAGAGTAAAGGCAGTACTTTACAAAGGTTACTCTAACATTCTTAGGCTGCTGGATGTATTGAACTAGAAGTTCCTATGTGGTGAGTTGAGATAATTCTCCTGTGTGTAGACTCATCATTTTGCATAGTGTCAAGGGTTTAATTACAGCCATATGTCAAATTATTATTTCACATCATTTTATATTCCTATCATTTGTTTAATTGTAAATGTCTGCATTTTTCTTGAATTACCATATTTCATGGACATTGCATTTGAATAGTGCAGCCAGAAAACATTAGCAAAAACATTCCATCCCCAACAGGGAGACTTAGTAAACCACCTTTTATCCCGCTTATGTCTTAACTTTGTTTCTACTTTCCTACCCCTTCTTGCCTGCTATAGAAAATATTTACAGAGGAGCACAGAGTAATAATGAGGAAGCAGCTTACAGTAACACATCATAAAGATGGTCCTAAATGTCTCATAAACAAACTGTTGGTATTTCTCATTCCATCTCTCTCTCACACACTCCTCACCACTTTTTCTTCAGTAAGTTGTCATATCCCTTCAATTGTGTTATTTAAACTATGTGAATTAGGTGCTCCTTTGTGGTGTGCTGAGAATGCACAGATCTATACATTGATTTCTAATGCACAGATCTATAGACTGATTTTTGTATACTTTCAAGGGTTCTAATCCAGACATATGTCAAATTGTTATTGGCAGTTTTTATTAATTTATTGTGTCTGTAGCTGTTGCCTACATATTGTTTAGAGCCAGCATTATCCTGGTTCTTTCAGAATCTACTTGCTCCTTGCCTCCCTCTCCCACTTTGTGGGTCTCTTTCTCTTCTGTGTCATCAGTCTGTCTCCTCAGCATTTGCACAATGTCTGGCAACTGTAACCTAGGGGGAATAGAAGTACACAACTTAAGGCAAAATCTTGTGTGTTTTGGCCTCTTGCTGCATTACTGTGATGTTATTTGCTCTATTGTGCTTAGCCTTACTGCACTATCTGCAGCTGGCTAAGCTTCTCTTGAATAAGCTGAAGAGATGAATGTTTGCTATGTAGGATGTCCCAATTACAAATATTGTGAAGGAAGCATTCTACATTGGCTGTAATACACGCCTTACATTGTGTTAAAATTGTCATTACTATGATGAAGTTTGATGCCTATATTCTCCCTTGCCTTGTGGTTTTGTGACTGTTCCTTTTAAACCAGTAAAATTAAAGGTCTGAAGTAATATTTCCTGTGTGTTGTTTTGACATTCATATATCTATAAAATGCCTTTGGCATTATGTCAAGGGTTTGAATCCAGAAATATGTAAGTCATATTTAATGCTTTAATTATATTATTATTTTGTGTGGAAATGTTGTCTACATATCTTTTTAAACCACAACTATCTTGCTTATGTCTTAATTATGACTCTACTTCTCAATCCCTGCTTGCTCCGTATTGGAAACACTTGATTGTACATAGCATGACAGATTACTTATCAGGAAAAATGTAACAGTAACTCACCACAAATATCCAAGAAAAAGAAAAAACTTTGCTGTTAAGTCCAATAAACCAATCCTCAGCAACTCGATGGTAACCAAAAGCAGGCAAACTCTTCACAGAACAAAACACAATTTATTGCAGTAATGAAGGCTCTCCACAGCATAAAAACATAAACGATAAAAATCCACAATACGTTTTTGTCTATCACTTCATCAGATGTACAAAGTAGCACCACATCAAAGACCCTTTATATACACACCCCAATTCAAATCACCCAATGAAAGTCTACAATTAATTGATTACATATAAATAAATATTTATATAACTAAAATGCATTGTTCTATATATACTAAATAAATAATCACACTATGAAATGTCATAGACTATATAAAACTTCATTTTAAATAAATATATAATTACTTAGATCACATTACAAATAAAAACAATCCTAATATAAATCCATTTCATGTTAAAATAATAAAATCTCTGAATGGTGAATACTCCCTCTAGAGGAAAATCTATTGATTTTTTTATTTTATTTATTTATTTGTTTTATTTTACATTTGTTGACTGGGGTAGTCTGACTGGATGTATGTCCATTTTCAGCGGAGGCCCGGGGAGCAAAGCTCCACATTAAGACAATTTACAAGACAGAAATCTTGACCATATACAATACAGATAATGTCAGACAGGTAAAACATTTCAAATACAAGAACATTTATATAGTACTGTTACAGTAGCATACCAACATACCCGACTAAATAAGTTAAAAATTTTGAGTAAAAGGATTAATAAAACTTTTTTTTTTTTTGAGGGAAGCATTGTTTATAAAGTTTACCAAACCTTAGGAGGTGAGCTACTACTATAGGAATTAAGAGAGAATATCAGAGGACCTGAAATAGCATGTTAAAGATAGATAGTAAAGAATGGTCCTGCTAGGGGAGAAAGTGTCAGTCAGGATTTGTGCATGGGCAATGCCATTGGGCTTTAAGGAAGATTCTTAATTGCTTCTTGAAAATTGGGGTACAAGAAATGGCTGTTAGTTCAGTTGGAAGAGTGTTCCAAGAGTTACCAATAGAGTTTTAGAACAAGCTATCTTAAGATTTGTTGCTGGACTTTAGGGTAGATACTAGTACCTTATTAGCTTATCGAAGGGTTGTTAGAGTTTTATATGGGCAGATAAGGGTAGAGAGTATGGGTGTATCTGTGGGATAGTGTAAGATCTTGTGTATAGTAGTAAGTTGCTGGAAAAGAATCTGGCTTTGCAATTCCAGCCATCCTAGCAATCTAAGATTTTGGCAGTGGTGGGTTCGAAAAGGGGCACCAGTGGCAAATCTAGCTATGTTATTATAGGCTGTTTCCAACTTATGAAGATTATTTTGGAAAAGTTGGTATAGACTGGGGATGCATAGAGAAGGGGGGAGATTAAGTGAGTTTGGGCAATAGCAGTCCTAGCTAGAGGTGTGGGATAGGGTTTAAGTCTGTAGAGGAAACCGTGTTTTTTATTAACTGATTTAATGCTTAGGTTGATATGTGTGTTGAAGTTTAGATTATGATCAATTGCTACACCCAAAGGTTTGGTGGATGTGACGTTATTACAGTACCATTATTAGATATAATTGTGAAGTTGATAGCAGGAGACTTCTGAGTGGGAGAGAATAGTACCAATTTAGGTTTTTGGGGTTAAGGAGGAGACAGCATTGATGGAACCAGTTTTCAACTAAGGTAAATACTGCTTGAGTACTCGAATGAAGTCCAGCAGGCGAGGAGGCTGAACATATTAATGTCGAGTAATTGGCATATTGTATGCAGGTGGTTTGTGGAAGGGAGATTTTCAGATAATTTATGAAAATAGTGAAGAGGAAGGGTCCCAGAATACAGCCTTGTGGGACACCAAGAGTTATAGGGAGAAGAGTAGATAGTTTAGTTTCCCAGAGGACTGCTTGTTGTTTATTTCCTAGATAGGACTTGAATCAATTAACTGTTTGGGTATCTATTGAAAGTGATTTGAGTGAGTTTAACAGTAATTGATGATTAACCATATCAAATGCTTTTGAGAGGTCAATAAAGAGGGCTGAGGACAGTAAGCTATTGTTATGATTTTTATTAATGCAGTCAGAAAAGGATAGAAGAGCAGTTGTAGTACTATGAAAAGGCCTGAAACCATGCTGGCAGTCAACTAGCAGGTGGTTTTGGAGGAGATGATCAAGTAGCTGATGGTGAATACATCTCTCTATAATTTTTGCTAAGCGGGAAATTAGGGCTATGGGGCAGAAGTTTGAGAGTTCATTTGAGTTCCCACCCTTATGCAGTGGGATAATATATGATAATTTCCAGAGGGATGGGATGGAACTTTCTGTAATGGTTCTGTTAATTAAGATGGAAGCAGGGTAGGCAAGCACTCCAGCTGCCATTTGAAGGTATTCAGCTAGGAGGAGGTCAGCTGATGGAATGTATGGTTTAAGTTTAAGAAGTAGGGAGTGTATGAGAGATGTTGGGACAGGCTGCAGTTGTAATACTTGGGGTAGGGTGGTTGGCAAGGATGAGTCAGTGGTGGTAACAGGTGGTAAGGTATTTGCTAAAGATTGAACAGTTTCTGAAAAAAATTGTTAAAAATATCATCAATTTGGTTGGGAGAATTATGAGTCAAGTTAGAGGGGGTAGGTGTTTTGGCTTGTCCAGGATGGAGTAATTTATTTAATCCTGACCAGAATTTTTGTGGGTTTAGATATTGGGTTTGTTGGAATTTAAGGTAATAGTTTTTTATCGAGGGATATTGATTTTTTAGTAGCATTCCTGAGCTGTCTAAAGTTTAAATGATCAATAGGGTCTGTGGTACTTCTCCATATATTCCAGATTTTATTTCTCAGTCTCATTTTTTGCCTTGTCTTATTTGAGAGCCAGGGAGCAGGTTTGTTCCTAATTTTAACAGTACGAGAGGAGGCATGGTGCTCAAGAATTTTTAGGAATGCATTGTTTAAAGAAAATAGACTGCTTCATTGAGAGGTAGATATTTTAGGGGTGAGCAATTGCAGGCTTTTAGCTCTGCTTGAAAGTTACCTAGGTTCAGATTCTTTTTGTTCCAGGTGGTTCTAAAGTTTAGTTTAGTGGGAATGGTGAACTTTTGTCTAGTTATAAAGGTAAGAGAGTGGTCACTAATATCATCAGGAAGTATGCCTATTTTGTAAGATTGGGGGTTATTGTTGACTAGTATCCAGTGTAAGGTAGTTTGTTCTGGGTTTATGGGTTCTGGTAGGGTTGGTGATAGTTTGATAGAAGCCATAGAGATTAATGTGAGATGTAGGTTTGTCAGAAATACAACAGTTCCAGTCAATATTCAAGTCTCCAAGGAGAATGGTTTGTTGTGGGAATGATGTGGAAAGCCAGTTAAGGATATTTTCAAGAGTACTTATGTTGTTGCCTGGGGGGGATGTAAGAGCAAATGATGCATGTAGATTTATTAGCATTAATTTGGAACTTAGATATTAAGATTTCAGCATTGCTAGGTGAGGGAGGTTGAGTGTTTAGTGAGGTTACCTGTAGTTCAGATTTAAACAATATCGCTACCCCCCACCCTTTTTGTTAGGAAGGTCAATTCTAAGGATGTTATAACCTGGAGGGATGATATCATTGTCTTTAGTAACTGGTTTGAGCCAGGTTTCTGTGAGACATAGGATGTCAAAGGAATGTAAGTCTAGTAGAGCATGATGCTGGGTAAGTTTGTTATTTAAACTACGAATATTGAGGTGGCAATGAGAAGAGAGTTCGAGGAAGAAGAGGTGGTATGGGAAATAGAGTTGAAGGAAGAATGGGAGTCAGGGAAGGTATTACCAGGCCCTGGGTTTGGGTGAATGTCGCCATGTAGTAGTAGGTACTGAGGATTGTGTGGAAGTTTTGCTAGTTTACATAAAATAGGGTCTATTTTTCTGGTTTGGAAATACTTAATATGGTTTAATGTGTGAAACTGTGGGAGAAGGTAGACTAATGAGGATGTACTGTTACTGTGGGTTTGTGAGGCTGATAGACAGAAAGGGGAAGTTTGTTTAAAGGAGTTTTGAAATTGAAAGGAGCTTAGGAATTCATAGCCTGTGAGGCTATGAGATAGAAGTAGAGTGGAAAGAATTATGGGCAAGAAGAGGAAATTAGAGAGTTTTAGTAAGCCAGGGACTGACATAATGAGAATGTGGGGATGTAAGTAATGAGAAAATAAGGGGTTATAGAAGAGCAAATATGAGGTGGGTTTGTTTAATGAGGAGAGTATAGATAGTGGAAGGTGTGAGTAAATTAGTAACAGATGGTTGAGTATGTAACAAGGTATGTCGAGCTATTGGTTGATGTGGGGTTGGGGTGTGACTTCTAGCAGTATAAGGATAGGTGCCCTGGGAGGTGTGTGGGAATTGGGGGTAGGGGAGTGGAGGGAGCCCACAGGGTGAACAGAACAGGCAAGAACAGTAAGGTAAGTTCAGCCAAATGACAAACAGCTGTCTTTCATGTTTGGCGTAATACAGAAGAAACTAAAGTGAAAACTGGGAAGTAGAGTTTATAAGCTTATCAGATATGTGCAGATGATTTAGTAAGTGAGAGTGAGGTTCTCATGTTCAGAAAGGGGGATTAGAATTGTACTGAAATGCCAAAAAATGGGTGTAGGACCCAAGGGATTGTTAGTTTTAATGCTAGACTATAGTGTAGGTAAAGACTGCCACCTATTGGTCAGGGGAGTAATAGCAGCTGGGGGAGGTAGGCAAGAAGCTATTCCAAAGGGATAAGATATAGGATGAGGGGACAAAAGGGTGGAGGGAGGAAGTGGCTTTGGGTCTGCAGTAGGCTACTAAATCTCACACCGGTGGGTTAACAAGCAGTTATAGGCACTACAGAAAGGTAGTAAAAAGGTATTTTGCAACATACAAGTACAAAACCTTTTTTAGGAGTACAAGCTTTATAAAGCCAGGCAAGGAGTCAGCTTCAGGGATGTCTTCAGGTTAGCAGGAGGTTATTCTTTAACTTTGCAGCAAGGAGGGAAACACCTGGATGCACTTAAATGTGCAAACACTTTAGGAGTATGATGGTACCTTTCTACATCAGGCTTTTTGATACCTCTGTAATTAAGCAGAAGTGGGTGGGGAGGTGTGTGCAGGTTCAAGGTGGGGGAAGGGATAGACACAAAGTAATGCAATGTTGAGAGTCAGAAAAACTGGACTAAGCCAGCTACTAAAAAGAAAACAGGAAAACCAAGCTAAGTTAATTGCAGGTCAGTGTGGTGCAGTATTTACCTAATAACTACAAATGTTATACTACTAATCTAGTACAGAGTGGTGAAAAGGACCACCACTTCTGCAGGGAAAAACAAAAGAAGTATGGGCTGCAGTTACATAAGTAAACTTTTTCCAAGAGAAAGTAGTTTTAAGTAATTGAACTAGGAGTACTATAGGAAAAGATAATTGGAGGGGAGCCCAGTAGTGTGCACGCGTACTGTGAAAGGAGAAAGTCTTCAGTCTGGAGGACAGATTAAATACAACTATAACATGCACTAGTGTAGCTGAAAGCACTTTGGTGTTCCACTGACGCAGGGTCTCACAGTGCAGGGCAATGAGACAGCCTTGGGTTGATTGGAGGATGGCCAAGACACAGGATGCAACTTTTGCTGAGGGAACTGGAAGCAAAAAGGAAAAGGAGGTAAATATTAGGTCTGAAGTTTTAAAACACTCTGATTACCAAGTAACTGAGATAGAGAATTCAGGGATGGAGCGGCATACCTTGTAAGAAATAGGACAATTCTATGAACAACACGAAATGCAAGGATAGCAGAGAGAAGAAAAAAGAAAGTAACTGCAGTTGATACCAAGCTATTATAACATACACTACACTATTATGTATTGTTATAAAGGTTATGCAGACAAAAATAATAACTACTAAGCTGCTACACACTATTTAATATTCTCCACTAAAAGTCAGGAAGAAACACAACTTCTAAGATGCTACACACAATTTAACATTCTGCACTAAAAAGTCAGTAATCAGTGGTGTGCTACAGAAACAACTAACTACTAAGATGCTACATTCTCCAGCTAACAGTCAGAAATAACAGTGATGTTATGCAGATACACAGAGTCAGTTGTATCCCTCAGAGGTTACAATAACTTCTACTCTAATTGCCAAACAGGTTACTGATCTAAAAGTACACATAGCAGGTGACAGTATTCACATTATTGAATAAATCAGCTTTTTACCTGTTATTTAAAGTTACAGTATGCTATAAATACAATTCTATACTGGCACAACAAAAACACTCATATGCAGGGCAAATAGAGTAAAGGAAAAAATAACAAAAATGCTCTTGAAATGCAACTCCAGAAAACAAGTGACCAGACAGAGCTGTTACCAACCAGAAATATGCATGACAAAAATACATACCATGTGTGAAACTTCTCAAAATTAACAGTAAGAGTCACAAACAAAAACAATACCAGGTAGTACTTACATGCGAGCACACTACTGGAGATTCCTATGAAGAAATGCAGAAAAGCTAAGTCAAAAGATGGTGCCTTTCTACATCAGGCTTTTTGATACCTCTGTAATTAAGCAGAAGTGGGTGGGGAGGTGTGCAAGTTCAAGGTGGGGGAAGGGATGGACACAAAGTAATGCAATGTTGAGAGTCAGAAAAACTGGACTAAGCCAGCTGCTAAAAAGAAAACAGGAAAACCAAGTTAATTGCAGGTCAGTGTGGTGCAGTATTTACCTAATAACTACAAATGTTATATTACTAATCTAGTACAGAGTGGTGAAAAGGACCACCACTTCTGCAGGGAAAAACGTTGGCTGCAGGTACATAGGTAAACTTTTTCCAAGGGAAAGTACTTTTAAGTAATTGACCTAGGACTAGTATAGGAAGAGAGAAGGGGGGAGGCAGTAGTGTGCACGCGTACAGTGAAAGGGGAAACACTCTTCAGTTTGGGGGAGAGATTAAATACAACTCTAACATATACTAGTGTAGCTGAAAGCACTTTAGTGTTCCACCAATGCAGGGTCTCACAGTGCAGGGCAACAAGACAGCCCTGGGTTGATTGGAGGTTGGCCAAGACACAGGATGTAACTTTTGCTGAGGGAACTAGTGTAGCTGAAAGCACTTTAGTGTTCCACCGACGCAGGGTCTCACAGTGCAGGGCAATGAGACAGCCTTGGGTTGATTGGAGGTTGGCCAAGACACAGGATGTAACTTTTGCTGAGGGGAACTAGTGTAGCTGAAAGCACTTTAATGTTCCTCCAATGCAGGGTCTCATAGTGCAGGGCAACGAGACAGCCTTGGGTTGATTGGAGGTTGACCAAGACACAGGATGTAACTTTTGCTGAGGGTAACTAGTGTAGCTGAAAGCACATTAGTGTTCCACCGACGCAGGGTCTCACAGTGCAGGACAATGAGACAGCCCTGGGTTGATTGGAGGTTGGCCAAGACACAGGATGTAACTTTTGCTGAGGGAACTAGTGTAGCTGAAAACACTTTAGTGTTCTACCGATGCAGGGTCTCACAGTGCAGGGCAACGAGACAGACTTGGGTTGATTGGAGGTTGGCCAAGACACAGGATGTAACTTTTGCTGATGGGAACTAGTGTAGCTGAAAGCACGTTAGTGTTCCGTCGACGCAGGGTCTCACAGTGCAGGGCAACGAGACAGCCTTGGGTTGATTGGAGGTTGGCCAATACACGGGATGTAACTTTTGCTGAGGGGAACTAGTGTAGCTGAAAGCATTTTAGTGTTCCGCCGATGCAAGGTCTCATAGAGCAGGGCAACAAGACAGACTTGGGTTGATTGGAGGCTGGCCAAGACACAGGATGTAACTTTTGCTGAGGGAAAGTAGTGTAGTTGAAAGCACTTTAGTGTTCCACCGACACAGGGTCTCACAGTGCAGGGCAACGAGACAGCCTTGGGTTGATTGGAGGTTGACCAAGACACAGGATGTAACTTTTTCTGAGAGGAACTAGTGTAGCTGAAAGTACTTTAGTGTTCCACCGATGCAGAGTCTCACAGTGCAGGGCAACGAGACAGCCTTGGGTTAATTGGAGGTTGGCCAAGACACAGGATGTAACTTTTGCTGAGGGGAACTAGTGTAGCTGAAAGCACTTTAGTGTTCTACTGACACGGGGTCTCACAGTGCAGGTCAACGAAGCAGCCTTGGATTGATTGGAGGTTGGCCAAGACACAGGATGTAACTTTTGCTGAGGGGAACTAGTGTAACTGAAAGCACTTTAGTGTTACACCGATGCAGGATCTGACAGTGCAGGGCAACGAGGCTGCCTTGGGTTGATTGGAGGTTGGCCAAGACACAGGATGTAACTTTACTGAGGGGAACAGTGTTCCACTGACGCAGGGTCTCACAGTGCCAGGCAACGAGACAGCCTTGGGGTGATTGGAGGTTGACCAAGACACAGGATGTAACTTTTTCTGAGAGGAACTAGTGTAGCTGAAAGCACTTTAGTGTTCCACTGACACAGGGTCTCACAGTGCAGGGCAACGAGACAGCTTTCAGTTGATTGGAAGTTGGCCAAGAAACAGGATGTAACTTTTGCTGAGGGAAACTAGTGTAGCTGAAAGCACTTTAGTGTTCCACCGACGCAGGGTCTCACAGTGCAGGGCAACAAGACAGCCTTGGGTTGATTGGAGGTTGGCCAAGACACAGGATGTAACTTTTGCTGAGGGGAATGCGAGCACAGTCATATACTTATATAAACATAAATAATAGTTCTTTTGTATTTATTAACTATATAAACATATTACATTAAAAATATTAAATAAATATAAAAAAAACATAGTTAAATAAACATACTAGTACATACAAAGTTGTTAATTTGAACTATTATTTATAGTCTAGCTGCCTTAACCTAAGAATTGGAAGTAGTAGTAGTATTTGATCGTCTCCCACATTTCCCCTCTCGTATCTTTAGGAATTTCTTCTAGGACAAAAAAACTAAATTTAGCCCTGTCACATTGTGTACTATGCTTGTATAGGGCATTATTAATATTTTTAGTACGTATTGTGTTGAGGTGTTCATATATTCGTCTCTTTAATTTCCTCTCAGTTTTACCTACATAGAGTGCATAACGTACACATATAGCTAAATATATAATACTGCTACTATCGCAGTTACTATATTGCTTTGCTGTTAAGGATCTATTTCTAGGATCCAAAACAATGGATCCTTTATTTATAATGTAGGGACACTGGGCACACCTACCACATTTAAATGTCCCCCACCTACATCGATTTGTACTCCCTTTTCCCTTTTGCTGACCTTGAAGAATATTCTTAATATTAAGCCCTTTCCTATAAATACATTTAAAAGGGGTATCAAAATCCAGCTTTAAATCAGACAATTTACCTAACCTAAACCATTCCTGTTCTACAGTCTTCATAATAATAGCCGAATCACCACTGAAATCAGTGATAAATGCTGAACAAAAATTCTCATGACATTGTTTAAAATCAGTCTCACTATGCATAGACTCTGAAGTCATATCTATTACACCTAAAATGGGGGCATATTTATTTTCCCTTTCTCCTTTGACCTCATTCATAATTTGTTCAATCAAGGTTACAGGGTAACCCCGCTCAATAAATATATTACATACATTTTCACATTCCCTAGCAAATTCTTCCTCACTTGAAGTCATCCGACAAATTGACCCTTAACAATACCCTTCTTCTGGTGGTAAGGGTGGACACTAAAAGATGTTCCAATTACAAATATTGTGAAGGAAGCATTCTACATTGGCTGTAATACACACCTTATATGGTGTTAAAATTGTCATTACTATGATGAAATTTGATGCCTACATTCTGCCTTGCCTCGTGGTTTTGTGACTGTTCCTTTTAAACCAGTAAAATTAAAGGTCTGAAGTAACATTTTCTGTGTGTTGTTTTGACATTCATATGTCTATAAAATGCCTTTGGCATTATGTCAAGGGTTTGAATCCAGAAATATGCAAGTCATATTTAATGCTTTAATTATATTATTATTTTGTGCGGAAATTTTGTCTACATATCTTTTTAAACCACAACTATCCTGCTTATGACTTAATTATGTCTCTACTTCTCAATCCCTGCTTGCTCCGTATTGGAAACAATTGATTGTACATAGCATGACAGATTACTTATCAGGAAAAATGTAACAGTAAATCACCACAAATATGTTAAAAATGGTCCAGAAAAAATATAACATCCTTTGTCTGCTTCTATCCCGGTCCCCATGTCTCTATCTATTCCTACTTCTGTATCATCATTTTTACTGTTTCATATTTATTATACTACTGGATGCAATATACACATTATGGGATTGTACATTGTTATGAGTACAATAAGGACTAATACATATATTCTGCTTTGCTTCAATCTGTTGTAAGATTTGAACTTTTTGATGTAGTAGCTCCTATATGGTCTGTAGATTTAATTTTAGAATTCTGTCAAGGTTCAAATCCAGATGTACGCCAAATTGTATTTAAATATTTTGTATGACTCCTGTGTGTGTAAGTATAGGCTATACATTTTGTTAACACACCGTTATCCTGCTGTTGGACTAATCTACTTTTCTCCCTATAGGAAGCTCAAATCATGACCTAATACCCTATAGGCAAGGGTGCCCGCAGGCAGGTGCAAGGGGGGTGCACTTGCACCCCCCTGGAATCCGCTGACTAATTAATATTTTAATTTAAAAAAAAACGGGTTTTTTTTGTTTTTTTTAGGGTGTTCTTCTTTAAGAAGAAAGAAGTCCAGTCGTGCTGACATCATCACGCGCAGTGCGGGAACATACAGAGAATGCTGACATCATATTTGCAAGCGGGAACGGACGGTTTAGAGGACTTCACTGAAGATGGGACATTTGCGAGTGAGAGGGACTGTTTAGAGGACTTCACTGAAGATGGGACGAAGTGGCAAGAGCCTGAATTCCCTACCCACCACCATTTGTAAAAATGTTGTAGGTTTTTCCCTCATACTTATTTTGTTCCTCATAAAATCTGTGGTTTCTGTATTTGTGCCCTTGAAAAGCCAATAGTGCATTGGTGCAGTGGTAGCATTGTTGCCTGATAGCTACATGTTCTCTGGTTTGATTCTTGGCTGGGGTGCCTTACCTTCTGTGTGGAATCGGTATGCCCTCCCTGTTTTTGTTTCCTTCCATCTTACAAAAAGCTGTCTGTCTGGAGTGTTTCTCCCTGGGCCTCTGCTAAAAATTAGCTTTTGTTCCAAGTCAGACTTTCCTGGTTAACAAATGTTAAAAAAATGACACTCAATTTGAATATCAGACTTCATATTCTTCAGAAAGTGCATGGTAACACAAAAGCTTTTATTCTAGCAATTTTCTAAGTGTATACGATGGATATTTTGGAATTTATCCCTATCTTTGGGACTGTATTCCCCCCGTTATTGGCTTCATCCAGGTTTTGTGCTAAGGTTGAGAGCTATGGTAAGAACTGAATTCACTGAATATGTTTGGGGCTTTATTCCCCATTACTGGCTTTGTCCAGGTGTTTTTGCTAAGAGGTTGAGAGCTGTGGTGAGAACTGAATTCACTGAATGTTTGGGGGCTGTATTCACCCATTATTGGCTTTGTTCAGGTGTTTTGTGCTAAGAGGTTGACAGCTGTGCTATGGTGAGAACTGAATTCACTAAATGGTAGCCATTTAAGTTTCAGTCTTCCTCTTTCACAAAACAGCTGATTTGACGTAGTGGTATGTTGCTCTGACTGTTTTGCACAGGGCCCCCTGGGTTCAAGACGTGGCAGTGAAATGTATGGTGGTAATGCAGCATTTTATTCTAGCAACTTTCCAACATTATACAAGCAATGTTTAAAATGTGTCCCTGGTTTTGGCCTTTTGTCCCCAATAAATTTTGGCTTTTTCCAGATTTCTTGTGCTGCAAAGTTCAGAGATACAGCTGAGTGTCGAGTAGATTTTTCAAGGAGCTGAGAGCTGCAGGGGAGCAAAAGTTTAGTGCTGCTTAAGCTTAGTCTGCTTGCATTGTTAATAACACAACAGGTAGTGTACTTGCTTTTGATGCTGAAGGCTGTGGGTTCTACTCCCACAGTAGGTAGATGCATTGCTGATACTGTACTGTATTGTAAAGGGGGTGGATGCTGCAGTCCTCTTTGGCAAAGATATCTAGTAACTATGAACCTATCAGTTTGCTATCCATTCCCTATTACGGTATTACTAGCTTATCGTTTTTTTTAATGCATGCAACAAAGGCAATTTATTCTTCAAGGCAACAGGCACTTTATTTGTAGATGAAACAATGACATATAAAGTTGTTTGCTAGCAGCAACCTCTTAGTTACAGATTTCTTTAATGTGGATTTTACTACTTCAGAGATTGTGCATATTTACTGATACTGGTGGACTATAGAAGGTTGAATAGACTTTTTATGATGGAAATGTTCTGAATTGGGCAGTTTTGTCATTGGTGTATGCATTTTGTTTCATTGTTTACTGGAAAAATGTTCAAAACAATAAATTTAAAATGACCTCTAACAACTGTACTGTATTGTACAAGGAATATAATGTAATACAGTCAGGAAGGTGTATCAAAGAGCATGTGTATGTTTCATGTTTAAGGGGCCTATGATTTTGAAAACAGCCCAGAGTTAATCTGCCACTGGCAAAATGTATTTTCTTTGAATGTGGGTTTCAATGCATGTGAGTTTCAAGGGCAGAGAAGTTTTAATGCTAAGTCTATTTTCATTGTGAAACTGCATTGCTTTGTTTAACAGATATCTATTAGGGTTTGTGCTGTAAAATGTTTGCATTTCAAATGAAATCTAAATCATCGCAGAAGTAAAGCAGTATGCACATTACAGTGTTTATGGTAAATGGGGCAAAATAACCAAGGAATAGGACATTGGAATGGCTGCAGGGGGAGGCTCCATTCGACCATGATTTTGTGAGGGGGGGTGGGTAGCAAACTCAGACAGCCCCAGTTGAACTATACCTCTCAGTTGTCCATATTTTTGCAGAATGATTAGATATTTGCTTCTTATTTTTGGTTTGTTCCTCATAAAATTTGTGGTTTTCTAGCAAATCATTTAGGAATGAAGTCACTAAATGACAGACATTGAGTTTCAGATGTCATAACCTTCAGAAAAATGCATGCTAATGCAAGACCTGTTCTATCAACTGTCTTAAGTTTATACAAGAGCAATTTTCAGTAGTGTATGTATGTTCCCCAAATATATTTGGCCTTGTCCAGATTTCCTGCATTAAGAGGTATGTGCAAATCGCTTTGTAGAATTCGGAATATCCAAACCTCTCCATTGTCCCCAATTTTGGCTCAAAATGTTGCTCTCCCCTAATAATCCCTCCTCAAAATGGCAATTTTGGAAGAAAACGTGGAGGGTTTACAATTATATATAACTGTAATGATGAGAGTTATTACTTTTATTTCAGAAATGCATGTAGATACTCAAAATTGTTAGCTGCTCAAGTTTGTTTGTGTCTTCGGCTTTTCGGTTAGGGTCGCCACAGCAGAACTCCGGTCCGCTAATGATTGGTAGTGGATTTTACGTGCGGGTTACCAGCCCTGATGCACAACCTTCAATGAAGGCACGCCCCATTCACGCATGCCTTCACACAAGACGCTCTAGCTGAGAATCGAACGGGACAACGTCTTGCTATGAGTTAGCTGCTCAAGTTAACAGTGTTAATATTAAAAAGGTGTCCCTTTTTTGACAGGTTCCCAGCTGTATTGTGTGGCAACTTTATATTTTTGCATCACATTTTTGGTCTGTTTTTCATAAAATTGTGGTTTTATGGCAAATTAGTGGCAAATCATTAAAGATTGAAGTTAGAAAATAATGGCAGACATCTGAGTTTCATATTTCATACCCTTCAGAAAATTCGTACTAATGCAAGACTTTCTATTGTTCTATTATCTAAGTTAATAAGAGCAATATTTAAAACTGTCCTTATTTTTGGGCCTGTGTCCCACTTCTAGTTTTATGTATGGCTTTGTCCAGATTTCTTGCTCTGAAGTTGAAATGTATGAGTGTCAGAGCCATCACTGTCAGCCAGAGACATTTCAAATTGTGACGTACTTGTTGCACCCCACTCCCATTGTAGTGGCTCTGGATGTGTCCAAGCAAGGCAAGGAGCAGTTATGCACTGTAAGTGTGCACTCTGCATCCCCATCCAAGGTAGACCACAAGTACGACCATGGCTTTTCATCTGTCCTTGATTTTGCAGAATGTTCTGGTTTTCTGTCATTTTTATACTGTTGATTTATGCTTCTTATTATTCAGGAGATGCATGCTGTCACGGTGCCCTGTTGCTCTGTTTAAGTAGCAATGATTTAATGACATCAGGTAAGCTTGTCTGAGATTGTAAGATGCAAGTAAGCTTTAATAAGCATACTGTTAAAGAATTACCAGCATTGAAAGCCTTTTCGTTGTTGCCATGCCGAGAATATTTACATAACTAGATAATGTATAAGCCATGGGTATTGAAATGCATATGGCAGTATTTGTAATAAAAAGACAGGATTACAATATTTTCAGAAGCTCATTACATTTGTTGGAGACTTGCAGTCATCTTTTGTTGGAGACTTGCAGTCATCTTTGCAGGCTTACCCGTAAACTAAACAGAATGTCAATCTATCATGTGTGGTCCATAACTTGTGCAGGAATCCTTTAAGCAATTTATCTTGAGCTTTTCTTGCTTGCTGTTGATTTTTTACTTTGATCATGTCTTCCCCATGAACCAAGTAGATAGTTGTGTCAGGCAGCAGGTCTTTTTTGGATAAGAAACAAATATTGTCTGTATAAGAAGGAGGTAGCATACCCCTCAGCTGTCCAGGTTTTTGCAGAATGTCCAGATTTTTTGCCCCATATTCTTCCTAAAAAGGATTGAAGTTGCTAAATGACAGACATTTGAGTTTAGATGTCATACTACCCTCCTACATATCCTGTACCACTCTTACATACTTCTCTGACACTCCTGACTTCCTCATACAATACCACAACTCCGATCTAGGCACCCTGTCATATGCTTTCTCTAAGTCTACAAAAACACAAGGCAACTCCTTCTGACCTTCTCTGTACTTCTCCATCAACACTTTCTCAGTGCAAACATCGCATCTGTAGTGCTTTTTCGCATGAAACCATACTGCTGATCACTAATCATCATGTCCCTTCTTAACCTAGCTTCCACTACTCTTTCCCATAACTTCATGCTGTGAATGATCAATTTAATCCCTTGTAGTTACTACAGATCTGCCGATCACCCTTATTCTTAAAAATCGGTACAAAAACACTTTCTCCATTCCTCAGGCATCCCCTCACTTTCCAAGATTTCATTAAACAATCTAGTTAAAAACTCCACTGCCATTTCACCTAAAACACCTCCGTGCATCCACAGGTATGTCATCTGGACCAACAGCCTTTCCATTCTTCATCCTCTACATAACTATCCTTACTTCCTCCTTGCTAATCCATTGTACTTTGAGTCATTATCCCCACATCATCCAACCTTCTCTCACTCTCATTCTCTTTATCAACCCCTCAAAGTACTCTTTCCATCTCCTCAACACACTCTCCTCACTTGTGAGTATGTTTCCCTCATTATCCTTTATCTGCTGCATATCTTTCCTAGCTCGGTCCCTCTGTCTAGCCAATCAGTAAAGTTCCTTTTCTCCCTCCTTAGTGTCCAACCTTTCGTACAACTTTTCATATGCCTTATCCTTAGCCTTCACCATCTCTCTTTGCCATGCACCTCATCTCCGTATACTCCTGTCTACTTTCTTCATCTGTCTGACAATCCCACTTCTTCTTTGCGAACCTCTTTCTCTCTCTACTCTCCTGTACTTCCTCATTCCACCACCATGTCTCCTTATCCTTCCTCTGTCCAGATATCATACCCAGCACCTTTCTAGCCATCTCCCTTACTAGCTCTGCTGTAGTTACCCAACTATTTGGTAACTCTTCACTGCCACCCAGTGCCTGTCTTAACTCATCCCTGAATTCCACCTCACAATTACCCTTTTTCAGTTTCCACCATTTGATCCTTGGTGCTGCCCTCACACTCCTCCTCCTCTTCTTGATCACCAACATCATCCTAAAAACCACCATTCTATGCTGCCTAACTACACTTTCCCCAGTCACCACTTTACAGTCTCCAATCTCATTCAAACTGGCCCTCCTACATAAGATATAATCCACCTGTGTGCATCTTCCTCCACTCTTGTATGTCACCCTATGCTCCTCCCTCTTATTAAACTACATATTCACCACAGCTATGTCCATCCTTTTGGCAAACTCCAGTAACATGTGACGTCCTGCATTCCTTTGTTTAACACCATACCTACCCATCACCGTCATCCACTCCTCTGTTCCCTTCATCAACATGGCCATTGAAATCTGCTCCAATCACCACTCTCTCACCCTTGGGTACAGTCATCACCACTTCATCCAACTCACTCCAAAATTTTACTTTCTCATCCATCGCACACCCAATTTGTGGAGCATATGCACTAACAACATTCATCACTGCACCATCAATTTCCAGCTTCATAAACATCACTCTATCCGACACTCTATTCAATTCCAAAACACTCTTAGCATACTGTTCCTTCAGGATAACTCCTATGCCATTTCTTCCCCCATCCACACTATGATAAAACAATTTGAACCCACCTCCGATGCACCTAGCCTTACTCCCCTTCCATCTGGTCTCTTGCACACACAATATACCAACCTTCCTTCTGTCCATCATATAAAATGCATAGTAACATAAATCCTGTTATTCTAGCAATGTTCTAAGTTCATGAGAGCAATATTTATAATCTGTCCCTATTTATGTTGGGCTTTGTCCAGATTTCTTGCAAAGGTTGAGGTGTGTGAGAGCAAGTGAAATGCTCTATTTAGTGTTAGCAGGTGGAATTTATTTTCAAGGAATTGTGAGCTTCAAGGGAAGAGAAGTTTACTGCTGCTCATGCTAAGTCTGCTTAAAATGTGCAACTGTTTTAATTAGCAAATGGTATCATTATTGTAGTATAGAATTTTAAAGCAGTGTTAGTAGTACAGCAGGCTGCATACTTGCATCTTGATGCAGAGGGCTATAGGTTCTACTCCCACAGCATGTAGATTTGTATTTTAAGGGGGTGGAGTGCTGCAGTCCTGGCTATGTCCTCTTTTGGATGAGATGCCTAATAACTATGAACTTGTTTTTCAGCTTACCACCCATTCTGTATTGCAAATATACCAGCTTACCATTTTTAATGTAACATAGGCAATGTATTCTTCAAGGGCAGCAGGCACTGAATTTGTTGATGAAATGCTAAAGTATAAAGTTATTTTCTAGCAACAACCTCTTCATTAGTTTAAGATGTCTATAATGTAGAATTATTCAGATGACTTTTACTTCTGCAGAGATTGTGCATACTGACTGACATTGATGGATTGTAATGACAAAAGTTTAAGTGGCCTTTTATGGTTGAAATGTTTTGAATCGGGCAGTTTGTCATTATTGGCTCATATGTTTTGTTTCATTGCTTGCTGGAAAAACATTCAAAACTATAAATTTAAAACAGTCTAACAAGTGGTGCTGTATTATAGAAGGGATATAATTAAATTATTTTATATTATAATTCAATCTGTATGATCATGCATAATCATATGTATAAATATGTACACTTATGCATGGCTACTCTTGCTTGTCACAGTAACAGGAAGGATACTGTAATGGCTGTGTCAAGAAAAAAGGTCTAAAGCTTTTAGTTAAGCATATAATGAAGTTGTTCACATCAGTGATAATGCAGACCCAGTTTAAGGGTCAACCACACAAAATCAGAAAACCCCCAGAATTTCCCTTGCCCACTCAGTAAAACTAATCTTGAAAAAATAATTAATAATGTGCATATATTAGGGCTACTGGAATTATCTATAAAAAGATGAAGTGATGATTTGCAACTATGTCAATGTTGGAATTATGAAGATATACTTGATTAAGCATTAATTAAAAGATATACATAATTTAGTGAATGCACACAGTTTAAGTTAAATACAGCTATAATGTGTCATGCATTCAGAGCACAGAATGCCAGCTTTTATTTAAATAGCAATTTGTGTTACTGAGAGCTAATCTTGGAAGCCAAAGAACACTAGTGTTATAAACTAGTCTGTTTAAATCTGTATAATCTGAATAGGCTCATGAGCCTCAGTTTAGTGTCCTACATGAAAAATACTGAGCTAATGAACACTATTCCCCAGTAGTTTCTAAGTCACTTACAAATAAATAAATAAAACAAGGGGAAGTATTTTGAGGTAAAGCAAATATCTTGTCTTTATGGTAGGTAAAAAGTAAAACTCTGTTAGTACCCAAGTAAATAAAATTATTAGCAATGAATGAGAAATTATTCCAGTATAGAGAACTAAACAGCCAAGCCTTCTTGATAAGAATTCAAGAGGACTGCCAGCTGAAAGTTCCCTTGAGTTAGTTGCAATGTACATGGGGTATGTAAAAGAAAATTATCATGGATTCCTAATTAAATCTAGATACCTGTAATCGTTGTAGAAGTAAAGCATAAGACAGTATGCACACTGAGAATTTTGAACAGTGTTTATGGCAACTGGAGAGAAATAGCGAAGTAATGGGACCCTGTAATGGCTGTGTGGGGGTGGGGCTCTGTGGGTGGAGGGGGTGGGGCTCTGTGACTGGAGGGGGTGGGGCTCTGTGGGCAGGGCTCTGGCTCTGTGGGCGGGGCTCTGGGTTTGCACCCCCCTGCAAAAAATCCTGCGGGCTCCCTTGCCTATAGGAAGCTGAAATCATGACCAAATAATTATGATGACAAGTTAAAGAGAAATGCAATACAAAGATGTGCAGAAATGGACCATAAGTTGCTTATGTGTATACCCCTGCTTCTCAGTCACTCTTCTCCATTTGCAATATTCACTTTTGTGTGAAGATTGGTTTCTTCACACCAATGGTGAGTGACAGTAAATGTCATTTCACATCTTATGAAAAAAGCTGAAGATTTTAAATATGGCCACCGTAGCACAGTTCAAATCACAAAAATGCGCTTAGCTCTGTTACACTATAAAAATACAGACCAGTGGTATTATTATTGTGAGATGCTTTAAGCAATGTGTGTGTGTGTGTGTGTGTGTGTGTGTGTGTGTGTGTGTGTGTGTGTGTGTGTGTGTGTGTGTATATATATATATATATATATATATATATATATATATATATATATATTTATTCATTCATTCATTTATTTATTTATTTTACATTTGTTAACCCGGAAATTCCGACTGGACTAGGTCCATTTTCAGCGGAGGCCCGGGGAGAAAAGCTCCAACATCAAGTTATACAAATACAGTACATCCAGCATAATACACAAAACAGGTTATATTACTATGCTCAGCATACATGATGTAACAAGAAATTAATAAAAACACTCCAGGTAAAAGAAGATATAGAACATGGGTAAAAAGACAATGTCAGTCATACATTGGTAAGAAAAGAAAATAAATAAAGTAAGATTCTACAGTTAAAAGTACCCTTTCAGATGACCAAGCCTACAGGGGATCAGAGCTCCAGCATGTGATCAGAGAGGAATTTGGGGAGTTAATAGTAGTATGGGTAGGGTTATGTGATACAGGGGCATAACCAGGTACTAAGAAGGTGCGATTTGAGGGAGTTTTTAAATATGGATGTGGAGGGGGCAGTGGACACGGATAGGGGAAGAGAGTTCCAATTTCTGGCAATGGTGTGGGAGTAGAGTGCTTTCCCTGCATTATTGTTAGCCTTGGTGATGGAGAGGAGAGATTTTTCACTGGATCTTAGGTACCAGTTTGCAGTATAGATAGTAACTAGGTTGGATAATGAGGGTTTTTTTTCAGGATATTTGAGAATATTGTAGGCTGTTCCCAGCTGGTGATAGTTAAGTAGCTGTGGTAGCTCAAGCCATTTTAGTTATTTTAGTGCAGCACAGTGATGGGTTCTATAGGTTGAGTTAGTAGCAAACTTGGCTATTTTATTGAAGCATGATTCTAGTTTGTCTAGGTCACATTGTCTGATTTGGGTAAAGATTGGTGCTGTGTATAATAGAGTTGAGAGGAGGTGGCTTTGTGCAAGAGTGACTCTTGCTTTTTGTGAGAGAAAGGACTTATGCCTATATAGGGAGCCTAGTTTTTTGTGTACTAGTTTTATGGTATGTGAGATGTGAACATCAAAGTGGAGATTATTGTCTATTTCAATCCCAGAAGTTTGGTGTGGTTAGAAGGGGAGATGGTAGTGCATCCTTAGATGTTATGGTAAAGGAGAGTTTTTTTTTATCTATTAGGGGTAAATAGCAGTTTTGTCTTTTTGGGATTTAGAATTAGTTGGATACCCGATATCCATTTTTCTACTGAGATAAAGGTATCTTGAGTGAGTGTATGTAGGGTGGTGGGAGATGAGGTGGAGCAGATCAGGGTTGAATCATCCGCAAATTGTATGAGTGTGGCATGTTGTGTAGAGCATTTGAGGTTATTTGTGAAAATAGAGAACAATAGCAGGCCCGGTATAGAGCCCTGTGGGACTCCTATGGTGGTTGGAAGTTGTGTAGACAGAGTTCCTTTCCACTGGACTGATTGTTGCCTGTCAGACAAGTAGCTTCTGAACCAGGCTATAGTAGAGGAGGTGAAGGATAATGATGTTAGTGAGTCTAGTAGAATGGAGTGGGAGACCGTATCAAATGCTTTTGAGAGGTCTAGAAAAATGGCCGATACATATTTATCATTCCTGTGAAGGTTTATATAATTAGTGAAGGATAGAAGTGCTGTGGTAGTGCTGTGATGTGGATGGAAACCGTGTTGTGTGGTAGATAGTAGATTGTCCATTCAAACGTCTCAGTTCAGCTAAAGAATTCTTAACTTCCAATACATTGAGCTGAGATAATCTTGTCTGTGCACTTTTATTTTATACTGTTAAAGGTTCAAATTCAGATGTAGGACATGAATTTATTTAATGTTTTCTCATAGTAATAGCATGTGCTTAAGTGTGTACTGCATATGTTGTCATACAAAAGTGTACTCTTTATGTCCTCATCATATTTCCACTCTCCTACACCTTCTTCCTCCTTATTGGACACACTATACTGTACACAACAACACATCAAAAGTGTACACAGTTTGAAAAGATATACACATTTCAACATGCTAATGTTTGTTGCTGTTGTCATCCGTACCATTAAGAATATCTTGACAATAATTGAAAACTGATTTTGTAAATGTATGTAAGTCAGAAAATGTATGATAACACAGCATAAATATATGCAGAAATGAACCATAACCTAATCTCTTAGTATGTCATGTTTATCCCCATCGACAAGTGTCCCCCTCTTCCCACCCTTCCTTTGTCATCAAATAAACATCCTTGATTCAATACTATTTCTATAAGCCAAGGTTCCACCATGAATAACTTGTTTGGTCCTTCCTGTGTTTCATATTATAATTGTATAATAAAATTAAAAAGTGAAGGATTGCAACTGGCATGACAAATGTGTGAATTATGACACATGAATCATAACCATAACACATATCTGTTTTGTACTCCATCAGATTCATACATGCTTACATGTGTATACTGCTTATTTGTGCTAAGGTCAAGATGGAGTACCACAGACTATACTAATTCCCATTCTAAGTTCAGCACACCAAGTTCTGATTATGCATGCACTAATAATTTGCCATCACATGTGCAAATGAGCTTGGCAGTGGTGCACTTCAGGGAGAGAGTTAAAAACTTTACAACAAAGAATTATGTGTTAATGGAATTTTGAAAACATCATTTCTGGATTTCACAGCAAAGTTGATTCAATTAATTAATTCTGTTAATGCATGTCTGCACTCCAATGGTTATACTTGGAACTTTATTACAATGGTGTGTAACCTTTTCACACCTTTCACATTTCAGTGGAGTTTTAATACTTACAAATGTACAGTTTCACATGTTCAAAGCCAGACTTATTCTGCAGCACTTATGATTCATACTGTGTACTCTAGATTGTGGAACTAGTTAAGTAGGTGGTTCAAAACAAGACCTCAAATTGTCAAAGTTTTATAACAAAAAGTAGGTCTACCTATTGTAGTAGAATTGTATTTCACCCCTGAAACTGTTAACTACTGGCTTGAACACTGCACGGACCAGCCATCCCCCCTAAAAACCTAGCCCTGATATAACTATTTAGTCACCCTCCACTAGGGAGTGTGTTTCATCTCTTTAAGCACAAGATGGCAGTATAGTCCATCTAACCCTCTCTCCTAGCTGCTCCCTAGAAAATGAAGAATCAGAACCTTAAACTAAAGGAGAAGAAAAGTAAAACACTTATTACTAACAATAGTTATAATTTCCTTAGACATAGTCGAGAAGAAACTGTCAGAGCAGCTAACAAACCCTATTGAACTAAGGTATCCTACACTTAAATTAGTTGACCAACAGCATTTCCACCAAATTACATTAAGTAATAACAAATTTACCTGTGGAACTGATTGTTTTTGCTAGTGCGGGACTGGCTCGGTTCGTCCCTGCTCCATTTGCCCTCACTACGCTTGGGCTCACTTTGCTCCCCATACCCTACCCCCATTCCCACCCACCCCCACATCAATTACATTTATAGGTACACACCACACCCCTAGCCACTCCCCCAACACAACTATCCTATCACATAGTACATATAATTACCCCTCACACTATTACATCCCATCACATCCTTCTCTACACAACCCAACCCCTCACACTACTACAGCCCATCACATCCTTCTCTACACAACACAAATTAATACCACACCCTATAATCTAAACTCCATCTTTACACCTCCATATTGTAGACCACACCCTATAGTTCAACTCAATCTCTACCATATCTCAGCCCTATCCTAGTCCATAACCCACCTCACAACTAAACAATATGGTCCATACTCCAACCAAACACCTTCTACTTACCCTATTACACACAGTAGGCCTCTCCTCTCTCCTCCTCCTGTCCATGTTCTCATCCTACCACACAAATCTGTATATCAGCCCTCCACCACTATGGCAAACTGACTCAACTATCACCGCCTCCATTACTATCTCCTCACCAATAACTCTAAGTGACCTCTACCCTTCTCCATCACCTTCCTATCTTTATGGAATTAACACCTACAGACTTCAAACCAACTCACACAATAAAATAACCAAAATAACTCACAAACTAAACAAACTCTTCATCCACATACTACAAAAACTCTCATGCTGTGGTGATATTCACCCAAATCCAGATTCCAACACCTGCAATAGTACCTACCCAACTAACCCCAATCCAATATATATCTGGCCTAGCTCATCCCTACTCTTTCTAAACATTAATATAAGAAGCATTCTCAACAAAACACATGATCTACATGCCCTACTACCCCTACACAAACCTGACATCATAGTACTCACTGAAACTTGGCTTAAGCCCATCCACCACAGTAATGAAATAACAGCCCCTGGCTATAATATCATATGCAAAGATAGGCCAGGCAAAAAAGGAGGGGGTGTAGCCATCCTTTTCCAAAGTCACCTCTCAATAGAACAAATTGAATACAACACTCAAGAAATCCAAGACATAGAACTAATATTAGCGACACTAAAACTTAACCTCAATAAACAAATCATATTAGCAGGAGGCAATATACCACCAGGCAACAACACTAATGAACTCAAAAACCTACTAAATTGGATGAAAATCACTCATCCACAGGAAACCATTCTTGCAGGGGACTTTAACATAGACTGGTTTGACTGTAACAGTCACAACCCCACCACCCATATAAACCTCCATGGTTTACCCAAATTATTAATACTCCTACAAGAATAGACAAAACCTCTAAGCGACAACAAGCCTAGATTGGATACTAGTATCCGACCCCACTCAAGTCCATCTCTCAGGTTGTCTCCCTGACAGCCTTAGTGATCATCAGGCAACATACCTAATTAGGAATCAACCCCAACTAACTAAACAACCAATTATCAGGATCATAAGAAACAAAAAGTACTTCATAGCTCAAGACTTGATAAATTCACTCAAATCCTGTATATGGACTCCACTAAAATTCTTACCACTAGATGAAGCTGTAGAATACTTCAACACAACCTTCCTGAACATCCTAAACTCCCATGCTCCACCTAGAACCACTAGAATTAAAACCAACCTCGCACCATGGCTATCTAAAGAAACCAAATCCCTAATGAAAGAAAGAGACAAAGCCTGGCTGCAATTCCATAAACACAAAACCCTAATTCTAAAACAAAAATATCATGAACTATGGAATCAAGCCAAAAAACACGTAAAAATTTACAAAACTAGTTACTATAAAACCCTACAGGAAAAACACTCTAACAACCCTCAAAAATTTGGGGCGTCAATTAACAACCTATTACACCCAGGAAAACTTACCACTCCTGCCCCTATACTACCAAACAATCCACATAACATTCCCACCCACTTTAACAAATAATTAACTGAAGCCATCTAAGCCCTATCCAATACCCAAACAACTAGCTCTCACACAGCATCAATAACAGCCCCCACCCCCTCCAACTCAGATGATAATACACATAGTTTCTCTCTAGAACCAGTAAGTACTACAATTATTACCAAACTCCTCAAAAAACTGAAGTCAACGTCCCCAGCAGTAGACAAACTACCAGCAGAATTCCTACAAATTACTGCAGAGGCCATAGCCTATCCTGTATCCATTCTCATTAACAGATCTATAACTGAATCTAAAGTACCCAAATCATGGAAAATATCACATATAATACCATTACATAAAGAGGGACAATCCCTTGAACTTACTAACTACCGCCCTATTGCAATACTATCACCCCTATCAAAGATTTTAGAGAGAGTAGTCCACTCACAGCTAATGAAATTTCTGCTTCACAACAATCTATTATCACAATCCCAACATGGATTTAGACCTTCGCAAAGTACTACCACAGCATTGCTATCCTTCTCAAACAATATTAATACCCACAGAAACAACAGCCTGTTCGTATCCTCAATATTCCTAGACCTATCCAAAGCCTTTGATATGGTGAAGCACAGTCTACTGTTAGAAAAACGTGCCACTTTTAACATAAACTCTTCCACCTTATCCTGGTTCAGTAGCTATTTATCTAACCGACAACAAGCTGTTCTCTGGGAAAACCACCTGTCACCCCTACTCCCAATAACCATTGGTGTACCACAAGGATCCATCCTTGGCCCACTATTATTCTCAGTATTTACTAATGACATAGCATCATCCCTACCCTCTGCCACAATAATCTAATACGCAGATGATACCACTATAATAAGTGCAGCTCACACCCTTGATAAACTCCAAATTATAACCCAAAATAACTTTACCCTAGCCTTAGAATGGTTCACCAACATCAAACTACTGCTTAACCCAAAGAAAACTCAACTTATTCTTTTTAGTCCAAGTAGATCCCCCCCCATAAATAATAACTTTTCAATAATATCCAAAGACAATACTTATATTACTCCTACACCTCACACCAAGCTCTTAGGAGTAGAAATTGATAATAAACTTAAATATGACATCCATATTTCTCAAACAATCAAGGAAGTCAATAAAAAGATCGGACTCCTTTATAGAAACCACAACTACATGACCAGACACACAAAAGCCACCATAGCAAGAACTTATCTGTTATCTATACTTCTGTATGCCTCCCCAATCTTTACAAACCTTCACCAAGCAGAACTTTCAATAATTGAATCATGCTACAACAAAATTGCCAAATTTGCTAATGAAGCCACACATAGGTCCCATCACTGCCAATCCCTCAGACAACTCAACTGGCTTGAGTTACCTCAAATCCTTCTACTCAACCAACTCACCACTGTCCATAAGCTCTACTACCTTCTTTTGAAAACCCCAGCCTTGCAGCAATTAATTCAACACTATACTCCCTCCAGAAACCTAAGATCAACACAACAAAACCACATAACTGTCACCAAGCACAAAAATGAAGCTGGCAAATCACTCTACACCTGCTGCATTGCAAAAACCTGGAACCTCCTACCCAATCACCTAACCTCAACATCCTCACCTTACCTCTTCAAAAAAACATCAAATCACATTTTATGCAAAACTGGCTATGTTCATGTCTTCCCCCAGGCTAGACCAAATTAATTCACTACTCACTCAAATAAATACCATTGTTCTCAACCACTAATAGTTTAGTGACACAAAGCTGTAAATCAAATTATTCTCTACTGTCTTACCCCTTTTGCACAAATTTTAGCAGATACTCTAATAAAACTCATATCAAACTATCGTTTTTATCTGCATTCAACCAACATACTGTACTCTGAGTCGAAATATCATGTACCTTGCGAATATTACTGATGTAATGTAACTAATTGTGTAACTGTCTGCATGAATACTGTCTTATATCATGCTAATGTTAACTAATGTTTTGTATAAATGGTAATGTTAACCAGTATAATGTAATGTAATATTTGTGGAGCTTTTCTCCCCGGGCCTCCTCTGAAAACAGATCTGTGTCCAGTAGGACTTTCCCGGTAAACAAATTTAAAATAAAATAAAATAAAAATAAAAAAATCTGACGGTATTGAACTTGTCTGTGTGGTTCTAGTGTCTGGTAAGTAAAGCTTCAATGACAGATGTGATGTGTCCACTTCCACTCAGGATAAAACTTTAACTTTGAACGTAGCTCTCTCTGTACTTTATCCCACTTTTAGTACAGACTTCTTCTCTGCACTGATTAGGTCATCCTGTCAGAAATGTACTTCTTCCCTTAAGAATCAGACTTATTTTGTGGAACTTGTGATTCATACTGTGTACTCTAGATTGTAGAACTAGTTAGGTTGGGTGTTAAGATCTCACACTGGTGAACTTGTGTGTGTGTCTGGGGGGGGGGGTTCTAGTGTCAAGTAAGTAAAGCCTCGACAACAGAATGCTATCTCTACTTCCATTCAGGGGAAAACTTTAACTTTGCAATTTATCCCAGTCTTAACACAAATGTCTTCTCTGCAACACACTAATGATTTCATCCTATGAAAGGTGCATTCTCTCCATTTAAAAGTCAAACATCTCTTCAGGTGTTTGTGATTCATATTGTGTTCGTTAAATTGTGTAAATAGTTTTATAGGGGCTTCACATCTCATAGTGCTAAACTTGAATGTGTGGCATACATTTCAGTTACATATAGCTTCCTCAACAGATGTGCTGTATCTACTTCCACTCTGGAGAAGCATTTAAACTGGAAGAGGACTCCCCCATCCTCAGCACTTACTTTTACTACAAACATCTTCTCTGCAGCACACTGGTGATGTAATCCTTTCATAAGTGCATCTCTCACTATAAAGGTCAGTTTTCTCCTGTGGTGCTTGCAGTTAAGACTATGTTCTCTAGGTTCTCTATAATTAGATAGGTAGGAGGATCAAATCCAACACTGCTTACATAGTGGGACTGTGTGTGTTGCCATGCAAAGTTGCCTCTGTGGCATCACCCCTTATGTAAACTTCAACTTAGGAGATATATTTTCATTGGCAGAGGGCTACTCTATATATTTCTAGTATCCTCAGGCAAAACCCAGTTTTGTAAACACAATGATTTCATCATTGTTTCAAAACTGTTGCAGTATGAGTTGTCCTGTGGCACTGGCTGTTGACGTAGTACTGTCTAGACTGTGTAACTAAACAAGTAGGAGGTTTGAATCCAGGAATGACTGATTATTTTTTCACAGAGAAATGCTTTATTTGATACTGATGAGGCTATGTGATGAAATTTAGGTTTCATAAGATAAGTATTAAGCCTTCTCCTGTAGCATGTAGAAATAAGACAATGTTCTGTATGTTGTTGCCTTAGTAAGGCATGTGTTCAAATCTGTAGTTATGTACATATTGTACATTATTGCCACCATGACAACTGCTTATGCATCATGTGTGTTTGGGTATACCAAATATCAGGCAATGTTGTGTGACAAATAGACATTTAACAGCCATCTTTTAAACAAATTACTGACACATACATCCCTTGCAGCAATAACATGATGTCATGATTTCAAATACCCAAATATCTCACAATTGTAGCAACAACTTTACTGTGGTACATTCATTCTTCACAATATCATGTAGCTTGTTTTGTCACATAGTCAGGTGTTCGACACCCACACTGACTGACTGTAAGCATTATGTGTCCTTATACCAATGTGTATAAATGGCATCCACAACAGTTATAATGTGCACAGTTACAGTGTGGGAGGCCTCCCTATCTCGTTTATCTCATCCAAATTGTTTTCAACACAATCATATGATGTAATAACTTCACATAGATAGAAACTTACAGTTGTGTTAATAAGACTTCCACTATGCCACATGTGATTCATATATGTTGTTCAATTCCAGTAAAGGGCAACATTATATGAATGTACTGATGTCACACAATACTGCATCAAGTTATTGATATCCATTTTAATGTTGGACAAACACATTTTGTCATTTCATGGCAGTGACACAGTTGTTCTGCAAATGTCATGGTGAGAGTGCTCCTGTAACACATGCATTGAGTACTGACTTGTACAGCCTATATACGCAGATAGAGTGTTGTTCAGTTCTATGACAGTATATCTACAAAACAACAGAAAAGGCTTTCTTGGCCAAGAAATGTTGATATTGGACTGCTCACATTTGTCTAAACATTAACCTAGATACTTATTTGTCAACATTCTGACAAATTAATATTGTGCCAATTATTATCAAAAGGTGTTTGCTACTTCACACATTAATTTCATTTTTTTTTTGTGACAAGCTTCATTGCTATCTCCTGTAACAGACATGGTCAATACAAAGCTCTATAGAGTGTGCAGTATGATAGACAAGGGTTTGAATTTAAGAACATCTGTCTGTCAGATAACTGTGACAGACAGGAATGGCTTAGGTGAAGAAAGTCTTTATGGCATAGTCAGAGGGCCATATGTTTAAGGCCTCACACTCCATGGTAGGGGCCCATACCTATTACAATAGAAAAGTACTATAAGCCCTCCAAGGGTGTTCTTAATGACACAAATGTTATGTCTATTTCTATGATGTCAGTGGTTGATATGCAGCTTTCTGATATCTGTCCTGACACATTTTCAAATCTGGCAAGATGCAAATGTTGAGTATTTCATGGACTGCTCATAGGCATTACTTATTTTCCAAATAATAATGTTCTGTATTGCATGTCTTCATCCAAAAATGTCTTTTCTTTACACTGTAGAGCTTTGTAAAACATGAGAGCTTATATAACATTTCTTACTATATGGAATAATGTAAGATCATCACAAAGTGTGATTGCTTCTGTATTAGGACACTTTATTGTTTGTTTGTGTTGTTTACTTGCTGTCATGGCAGTGTTCTCTGTAATTTGTTTGTGAGCATGCCCAGTATAATCATGTAGTAGATGCATACCATTTATGACTGGAGACCTTGAACTAATGACATGTGATCAGATCTGTGTTGTCATTTGTCACTTGTGCATTTTCAGTGTTAATTATATTACTGTTTGGATTTACATGAATATACACAACATGCTTGTCTAATACATGTTTAAAGGTAACATGCCCCTGTATATGGTTGCAAATGAAAACAAATGGTAAAAACATGCCCCTTTCTGTTGTGCATGATACAACAGCTGTAGGGTTCATTGTTTCCCGTTTATACATGATGACGTGAAGACTAAAGCATTACTGTTGGTTAACACAAATGAATTCCCTGTATATACATTTCATATGTAATAACTGCAGTCTTTACAAATATCCCCTAATGTAAATAATGTCCTTGAGAACTGTTATCTCAACTCAGAATTTTAGTTACATTTACATCACATTTACTCTCCTTTGTTACACTGTTGCTTTGTACCCCCTCATGTTCTTTGTTAGCATATTCATTCAAGAATTATGAAAAGGATTAATTATTATTACATCAGTATGGAAGTAGTCATGTTAAAAATGTTTGTCTTCATTCTGTGAGTACATTTGCCCATTTACCCTACCCACTTAACTATTTCTGCACTAATCCAATTGCATTCTGTGTACATTTTCCCCATTTAACTTCCTTTTCATCTTAATTCTTTCAGTCGACTTGGCCTTACATTCTATAAGTTGCCCATGTATGCTTTAGTAGTATGTTTGCCTTTTCTTTACATTTGTGTGTTTAAGCTTCCCTGCACCTTTTCATGACCACCAACACTTCAGCTATCCACGAAAAGGTGCTGAAATACATGCACATGAGCAGAATGTTAATGAATCCCAGCATATTGCTTCAGAATATCAGAAATGCCATTTTTCATATTATTTTACAGTTCTTATAACTAAGCAATATGTAATTTCATAATATTCCCATGCAATAGATTGATTGAAGTCAATTTCAATAATAATAATTGGTAATATGTCAATTGAATGGTGGTAATAACAAGGCTGCAGAAACTTTGGCATATGAATGTTGTAAACATGTATCAATAATGTCTGAACATTATAATTTGTCATAATCTGACAATTCTGTTCAGAACATAATTTTTTCCACACTTGATACATTTTAGGCATAATTTTAGAAACCAAGATAAACTTTATTTGTGCACAGCTAAAGTGAAATTAGTTTTTTTCTTAATATACTCTGTGAAGAGCATGTCTACCATTATCTGTATAACAAGAATCTTTACAGTTTGAAGTTTAACACTACAAGGAGAAAATGGTTAATAAACAGCTAATATTCAGATGTGATAAATTCTTCCATACAACAGACTTGTGAAGGTTGGTACGATGTAGCGATTTGCTTATTACAATAAAGTTTTTTCTTTTCCTCTTCAGTGTAAGTACTGTGGGGGTGTGGATTTGACTGTAATAAGCTGATCGCTAATTACAGTGAAGTATGTTTTTTTTTTTTTGCTTTTCAGTTGAAGAGCTGTGGGAGTGGAGTGCTGGTTCATGGTACTGTCACAGGGCATGGGTTGGACCGTCTAAACTTTTGTTTGAAATAAACACTCAGAGGAGTATCGGACCCAGCACCTGTGTTACTCAGCTGGTCATGTGACATATTCCTGGCATTGTTCCTCTCACTACAGCTCTCTGCATTCTAACATTCAACCATCCAACCTTCCAATTCCTTTGTTTTACATTTACCCCCAAGCTCACCTATTTTCCTAGCAGTTCCATGTGCAGGATTGAGTAAAACATCGTCATGAAGACCAGCAAAACAAAGTCTGCTGGTACTGCCTGTCAAGTTCTTCTGGAAGTCAGTCATAAAAACAGATGTTCCAGGTCTGAATGACTGACTCTTTTGGATAGATGTTGTCCTGGTGATTTTTGTACTTTAGGAGACGTTCAACAAAGTGTTCATGCTATTTAATAAAGATCAGTTTTATGAAAGATTAGCAAGTGTTGGTTGAGTGAGGCTGACTTCAGGCCATCAGAAAACGGGGATCAGATAAAGAAGAACACAAGAGTACACTGTAAGATCAATTATCAAGGAAAGATGGTCCATTTCAAGATTACATAATACCAATGTCCAAGCCATGGTTTAAGTAATATCAAATGGAAATTCCCATTGGAGATTATGCTTTTATTTCAACTTTAAATTACTTTATGAAAAAAATTCTCCCTGAGTGACAGTCACTTGATAGTCAGATTTTACCCAGCGCACATTTTTTATTGATAAATAATGACAGGTCTGGGTTTGAGTCTGGTAGCCTGCAGCAAAGCATACTACTGTGTTATAACCTTTATCTAGTTTATGGCAGAGTGGTGAGAAAAGATCTGTATGAAGAAATATGTAAATAGTTATGAATAGTCATGTAAATATGGACTGGAATTAGATAAGAAAATGTTCTCACTTTGTATAGCTGGCTAGGTTTTTAATTAACTTTGATCACTGCATTGCTCACACGCTTGTTGAATTTAACTGTGAGATTGCCCTATTCCACCTACATGTATGCCCTCTGTAGCTCAGATAACTTAGAACTTAAGTGTCACCATGGCCTTCTAGTACCTACTCCATCTTAAAATGACACACTGTGTCAAACACTTTTGACATATCCATGAAGACAGCGCCTTCCGGTATGATGCATGTGAAATAGCTGAGAATGTAATCATCCCATTGCAGGAGGATAATATTTGCACCATGTTTTGCCCTAAATCCATACTGCATGCTGGAGTTCAAGTCTGGGGTGATGAGGTATTGCATGAATTAAGAATGTGCACATTTCTGCACTATTATAGAAAGGCAAAATAGGTATTATAAGGCAATAGTTTTTATAGAGCCATCATTCTAGAATAATACAGTGAGCCTTTTCTTCCAAAAAGCAGAGACATAACCTTTGATAGATTAGCTGATGAGGACAGGAAATGGATAAGTAATAGATGTAACTAAAGCTTTCAAGATTTATGGAAAGTGTTAACAATGGCAGGGGATCCTTGTGGAAATTTAATTAGATGCTTGCCCATTCTACATCTAGAAAATTAATGTATAGGGAAGGATTGTACAACTCTGGGTAAGAGAATCAAAAAAAAAACAAAACAAAAAAAAACTCACTGTCTCTAGCTCTTATTACAGAGTCAAGAACATGATGTACAAGCGGGTCAGTAGACTCTGTATCACTTGGGGGGGTGTAAAACCTCTCAGCCACCACAAAATAAACAGCAATCACAAAATGACAACCACAATCTTTTTTTTTTCACTAGCTGTACAGGCCAACCGCTGAGAAACAAAAGCTTCCATCCTTACCTACACTTCAAATGGGAAGACTCCTTTTGCATGGATTATTAAAAATGAAACAGTTAAGGTTGTCTTTAAAAGAACACTGCAACTCCTCCTACCACATGACTTCTATCAGTTCTGTACTATAGTATCAAGATTTATATCAGAATCTTTGTCAGTGTGCTTCAGTTAGGATACTGAAGGTGACAAAATAGTTTGCTGATAGATGTAAATCCAAATGACAATGGTGGCTGTTTTGCTTCCCATGCTTGTAGCATTAATATAAGTAAACTTCAGGTCTTTTGTAGGAACCAGGGCATTGCTAGAAACTTGTGCGTCTGGATGTGGAAAAACATCACCTGAAATGAGGACTCGGATAGGACTGAAATAGGAAAAGATATGCAATGTAAGCTAAGGCACCTTGGTTTGGATCTGTTTATATAAATCCTAGAGTGGCTCATCATCTGTACAATACCGAATTTGATGACAATGTTGAAGTTTTCAAGCAGTAAAGCTGCAGTGTCTGTCCACTGCCCCCTCTGTTTTACCCACCTCTCCCCTCCTATCCTCCCAGAAAGGCACAGTCCCTTTGCTTTTTTTTTATAAAGTCTAAAGCAATATATTTTTTCAAATGTTTTGCTCTTTTCCCTATCATCTGTGATATTCTTCCCATCTTTGCTACTCTTGTGCAGGTCTGACCCTCCCTTCCTTCTTTTTCCGAACAAGTAAAGAATGATTTGTTACCCTTCTTATCCCCTTCTGACAACTCCCTTTTATCTTCTGGTCTCACCTCCTTCGCTGCCATTCCCCTTGCTTCTTTGTGCTGAGCCTAATGCATGTCCCTACGTCTCATTCTCATTCTCTGTATGCACTGTCGTTTGCACTAACTATAGCCTTTCCTTCCTGTGTAGGCACATTGGCCTTCTCCTCTTTTTTGCTTCATCCTTAATTCCTCTGACCCATTCTGTTAGCTTTACTGTCTCAGTATGTCATTAGTCCCCTAACTTTCTTTGGCAGTCTCCTCTAGATCATCATAATCAACTGCTTAAAATCCTGAGCCTTCATTGTTACCCACAGCTTGCTTTTTCATAGTGCTGAGGATTGGGTCTGTACTTCGGACAGGGAGCCCCGCTGGAAGTACATACACTAGAATTTGGCCCCTACACTTTCCGTTCTTCCTTTATTCAGTGCTGCTCTTCCTGCTACTCGACCTCACATTTAATGGCTTTCATAATACAGATCTCTACATTCCTCCCCCACTTTTGTCATTACTTAACAGGCTGGCTTTGTTTAGAATTCTTGCACTAAGAGGTTGAGAAGTATGCTTAAGGGAAATTCAACATCTATTTGTCCAGAGGCTCTTGTTAGTCCACCAGCAGTGACACCAGCAGGATATGCTAGGGGTCTTATGTTCGAGTCTTAAATGAGAGCTAATATTCTCTATTCACTTCTGTGATTCTAAAAGTGCTTAAGCAGAAGGATTTCTCTGTATTGATGTGTGTGTGTGTGTGTGTGTGTGTGTGTGTGTGTGTGTGTGTGTGTGTGTGTGTGTGTGTTTGTACTTTGATCTTAATTTCCATTCTGGAGGTTTCCAAGAAGACAGGATATGGGTCTCATAGGAATACTCAGTGCCTATCTATCCAGAGGCTCTTGTTGGTCCAGCAACAGTGACAGCAGGAGAATAAACAGGAGGTCTTGGGTTTGAGTCCCCACTGAGGACTAAAATTAGCATTTCACTTCTATGATTCTAAAAGTGCCTATGCAGAGGACTTTCTCTGTGTTTGTAATTTGACTATTGACAATAGTATAAAATTTTCAAAGTTTTCCCTCATACTTTTTTGCTAGAAATGAGCATGCCTTTTCTATACTGCTGTACTGATAAAAAAATAAATAAACTAAGTTGTGGTGTCTGCTTTTGAAAAATAAAGCTCCTGTCACTCATACCACAGAGTTACAACTCCCAGGGAAGACAAGGGCAAATTACTGTTCCACAGTTTGGACTCAGAAATCTACGGTAATTATATTACAATTTCCTCTTTCAAATATTTTATAATGTTCAGAGCATTATAAAAACTTAATTGCAATTTTCTTGCATGTGCAGTGCCCCCCCCCCCCCCATTCAAATACTGGTTTGGCTACTGTCAAGTAGGGCCCATAGAACTCCATACCTACAGACATGAACACAGTTATTTTTCTTCCACTACATTGCACTCCTAATTCCTATAAAATTATACCAGAAAGGTAAAAGGATTGAGTGTGAAAAAAAATCACATCTACATGCTAGCCTTCATGTGGTTATTTTGGTGTTTAATACATTACAAATCATTATTAACAATTTAGAGTGATTCAGGGTGAAAGCATTGTAGAAAACATCAAGGTGTGAGAAAAATATTTTCCATCTTCTGAATGTGCTTATCCTTGAAAGATGTGAACAGTTTCTGGTGAAATGAAATAATACTATAGTGTATCAGTAGAACAGAAGTATTTCTTATTCTTTGTGTTTCTCCCCACTAAAACAATGTCCGTTGAGCATTCATCTTCAAAACTGGCATATCAAGACACTCAGAAAAGTTGTAATAAAGTTTAAAAATCTGGACTATTGTATGTGCTCTTCCAGTTAATAGCAAAACATTGAGTACATATTACATTAAGGACTCAGCTGTGGTTCAACAGTGCCAGTGACTTTCTAGGAAAAACTTAAGACATATTTTGTTTAAGATGGAGTGACCTGTTTCAAGCAAACTCGACATTTTGCTTTGTTATTTATTAATTGCTACTTATGAATTTTCTGGAACAAACTTAAATATTTAAAGCAGCATAATGTGCCATTCTGATTTGTCACATGCATGTTTCTAAGAGGTAATCATACATTTATGCTAATTTGCATATTCATTTTCAGAAAAAATATTAACCTCATCTCAGAGCATCAGGGCTAGTTTTACTTCACAGCTCCTAATACTCAGTGTGTCATTTTGCAATTTCAGGCATTTTTTTCCAAGAGAACAGTAATTTTGTGTTTTTATGATAATTACAGACTATTTTTCTGAAACATGTTACATGGAAAGTGTCTCACACAGATTATTTTCATGGATACTGGGTTGTTGATTATTGTTGTAACATTAAGCGGTAATGTGAATCTCAAAAATGTATTCTCTGAGTTTACTTGCAGTGAAAATAAACATGTTATATTCTAAAGGCTGAAGAACAAATTAATACATGATTATATCTTGCATTTACTAGAAAGGAAGTGGTGAGAATACATTTTTTACTTTTTTCATTGCAAGCTTGACAATCGATATCAAATTTTGGGAGACTGGGGATTTGAGATGTATTTTTCTAATAGAAGAATATTCAATATTTTTTATACTGCCATAGCAAAGTGCATCTTCTTCTCTTTGTTTCATTGCTAACTGTCAGGGCAGACCCAATATGCTCAGAATCTTTATATCTTATTCAGTTTGCCTCAAGGATAAAATTAGGAATCAAGTTAATTCCCAAGAGTCTTGTTAAATCAATACAACTCAAGCAAACCAGACGAGGCAGAATGTCAGAATGGGATGAAATTAGAACTGGTCCCTGTGGAGCCACTGTGTTTCTATGTCTGAAGAGCTCAACACTAGCAGGTTTTTACATAATGTACCACCTCTGAGCTATTTTGTGTAACTAGATGAATGACATTTGGGAGAATTTGTACTAAACTGAGAAAGAAGAAAAAACCCTGAAAACATTCAGTTAAGAGGATGATGGAGATATGTTTCATGGGCATGATTGTCACAGTTCTCCATTTTTAGAATTGACATGACACATTACCTATAGTTTACAGTTAATACTGCATTAGCAACATGGGAAAACCAACAATGCTTCAACATTTTTAAACTAGGGAACACATTTTAGTTTAAGAATTGGTGTTAACTAAAATCTGGTAGTGTGGCTGCATGCTAAGTAGAAAACTGTACTCCTGAGGCAAACAATGTACAAATGGCAAGAGGTCAATTCATAATGCTAAATGAAGCACACCAATATTTTATGGTATAACAGAGGATTAAAGCTATAAGCTATTAATAAGCTACTTCCTGTGGTACAGGGTTTGATTACCTCATAATTCATCTACCTACTGAGTGGCCTTCAGCAATTCACTTAACAAGACACTGATTTAGGGCATTTGGGAATTTGTGCTAGGCACCTTAATGGTCTCCTGGACTGCATGCCTAATAGCTGCCTATAAACCTTTGAAAAAACATGTTTCAGAAATAATAGAAACTTTGGTGAATAGGAGGTGCTTGTGGAAATATCCCTCTGTGTTATGAATGGTACATCTTATTAATAAAGTATAGAGAACTGCAGTGATGGACAGCTGGATTCATAAATTCTGGTGCGTATTGTGAAATAAGGTGCAGGTATAACATGCTGAGGGACAATGATATAAGTGCATGAGACAGTCAGATGGCAAAGTTAGTCTTGTCTAGGTGTCATGGATCATGCTGAAATATTGAACCAGGATGCAGTAGAAAAGACACTAGAGATGCCGCCCAAGAAATAGTGCCCACATAAGTTAACAACAACAGGGCACCATCTGTCCCAAGGAACACATGCTGTGCAAGGATGAAGAGCCAAAGAAGTTCATAACAGCAGTGGAGGAACAGTGTGTCAGAACAAGACTGCTGTGTGGAATGGCATGTTAAAGTGTCTCACACACGCGCACGCACGCACACACACACACACACACACACACACACACACACACACACACACACATAAATGAGCACACACACAAACATGCTCAAGTGTGCATACCACACATTCATATCCTAGGTGTCACTGGGCAGTCTGCAGAGAGCACAGATCTGAACTTATACAGTCTGGGTATAAATGGACATTTAAACTAAGCAGAGACATTGCAAGGGCAGACAACTGTACATTCCACAGGAATCCATAGTAATGAGTATTCAGAAGCAAGACAGCAGTGTAAGCTTTGATACGACGACACAAATGCTAACGAGAAGCTGTTTCGTGTGCCACATAAATGGAATATTGTGAAAATCCTGGTGATAAGACGTAGAAGTCAGAAAGCATGTCTGATCTATCACATTTACAGGGCAGCTCATGGCATCCAGGGCCAGTCTTAGCATTTTTGAGCCCCTATCAAGTGTCATGTTGTGGACCCCTGAATATTTCTCATATCTCAGTATTACCCTATTACTGCCAACCCTGCTAAGCAATGTTTTAGTTCATGCCACAGAGTTTTAGGAGTAAAACGCCTAGTTTGAACTCTAACTAAAACGCTCTTACATTGTGATAGGTCTGTGTCCTGCTCTATGTTGACACATCTCACAATGATCAGCATTTAGTTGCAATGATGATGCATTATTACAAATGTATGTGCAGGGCTGACCTTAGGTAAAATAATGCCCTAGGCAAACAGATTAATGGTGCCCCCCACTGCCTACTGTTTCATTCCCACCCTTTGTTTTCCCCATCTCAGGCTGCTCACACTGTGCATAGTAATGTTTTTTTTCCTTTACTTACATTTTGCCTTACTCTTCAGTTTTTTTAAGACATTATGGCTTTTCACATGCTCTGACATGATCTTTAATTAGTTTTAACAACTTTTTCATCCAATGATGACTTGGGGAAAAAATATGATTCAGGAAAGAAGTTTAGTGTTCAGGTTTACTTTTCCTTGCATCTTTTCAACACACCTTACCTGGTCAAGACAGTATAGTAATAAATATGTAGGAAATAACCAAATTAAGCTGGGGAAATGGGGGAGGGGTGGGGCACCAGGTCCTCAGAAACCATAGGCTTATAGATACTCTGAGGTACATTTTAAAGCATTTTCACAACCTTTTGATCCAGTGGTGACCTGAATAAAAATCATGATTAGGAAAATAATTTCATTCTTATTTTTTCTTTCTTTCAAAGAACATATAAGTTATGCCTAAGACTAAGGTTCATAGGTAGGTACTAGGCTATCGGCCCTGGGGCCTATATAACCTAGTCAAAAAATATCCCTGGCTTTCGCCACCCAAGAAAGTTATTTTCCTGTGCCCCTGTCTAGCAGAGTCACAGAAGTGATCCCTGGGGTGAATTTCCTATTTACCATCCAGTTGTCGAGATTTTTCTTAAAGAGGGCTAATGAGGAGCTTTGCTTGACATGAATGGGTAGTCTGTTCCAGAGCATGAGAAGTCTCTGGGACAGGAATCTATCCCTCCAGCATGTTCTGTTTATTGTGGTGGCAAGGTTTAGGTCCCTGGAGCATGTGGCTCGGAGGGATTGGGGTTTCTTTAAGTGTAGCATGTCCAACAGATCTGGGTTTGACATGGGTTTGACATGGCTTTGTATGTTAGGCAGAAGTCACCTTTGAGTAGGTGATAAGTGACGGAGTAGAGCTGGAGTTTTTTGAGATGGTCTGCAGATGGCATCTGTTTGAGGCCGGTAATCATCTTAGTGAGATATTTCTGTGGCCTTTCTAGTTGTTGTAGATGTCTTGCGAGGTACATGCCAAACGGGACATTGTACTCCATAATGGGTCTGATGAAGGATGAGTAGAAAGAAACAATGACCTCTTTTTTTCTGGAAGTGAACCCCTTTGTGATGAGGTGTGCCACATAGAAGAATTTCCTGACTACTGTGGCTATGTGAATATCAAAGGAGAGACTATTGTCCACCTGTGTCCCAAGGTCTCTTATCACACTTTTGGTGTTTAGTAGGCTACTGCCTATGTGGTAGTTCATGGGTACAGTGTTTTTCCCAAAGAGCATGACAATGCACTTCTTGGCATTGAGCTTGAGGCCATGATTTTGACAACAAGCATCAGTCTCAGTGGGGCTCCTTTGTAGAATGTTCACATCATTAGGCGATTCTATTATGGCACCTAGTTTACAGTCATCTGTAAACTTTGTTAGTCAAAGACCTGCTGTATTAGCCTGGACTTCTGAGAAGTAGATGCCAAACAGGAGAGGACTCAGGACTGAGCCCTGTGGTACTCCACTTTTCACTGGTCTGAAGTTGGATTTGGAGTCGGCTACTTTCACTGTGTGGATTCTGTCAGTGAGCCAGTTGGTCACCTATCTTGTGACATAGGGATTTATGCCCAGTCTAGTGAGTTTATCTATAATTCCAGAGTGGGGGATGATGTTGAAAGCCTTGGCGAGGTCAAGATAGGCTGTGTGCACCACCTTACCCTTGTCCACAGCTCTGGTAACTGCTTCAAAGAAATCAGTCAGGTTTGAGAGACATGACCTACCTTTTACAACCCCAAACTGAGTGGAGTCCAGAGTTTGGAGGTTACCTATGTCCTTGTTTATAAGATCCAAGATGATACGTTCCATGGCCTTGCAGACCAGGCTCATCAGGCTAATGAGGTGGCAGTTCCTGGGGTCCTTGGTGGTGCCCCCTTTGTGGAGTGGGATAACTGTCGCTGTCCACCATTCAGTAGGCACAAAGCTTGAAGTGAGGCTATGACTGAACATGGTACTTAGGCGGGGTGCCAGTTTGTTCTGTAGTTCATGCAGAACACAACCTGGGATATTGTTAGGTCCCATGGATGCTGTGTTCTTGGCTTTGGAGAGTGCGGTCTTTACTTGTGCAGCCGTGATTACAGGGGCTTTGCATTCTTTCAGTATAGTGATGGGCCCTTTGGGGAGGGGGTGAGGGAGTGTGAAGTTTGCACTGAATCTATCTGCCAGGATTTTGGCAATATCAGTTGGTGCTGTATATTTAGTGCCATTGTGCTGTATCTCAGAGCAGATCTGAGTGTCGCCATTAAGATTCTTGACATAGCCGTAGAATGCTTTGTGGTTGTCTTTAGAATCAGTGAGGATTTTATTTTCGTAACTAGCTTTGGAGGATTTTATGAGGGATCTCAGCTTCTTACTGAGGCTGACCAGGGAGTTCCTGCAATCAGGGAATTTTACTCTCTTTTGCAACAACTTCTTCCTTCTGTTGTAGAGTTTGTTTATGGCAGGGGTCCACCAGATTGGCTTCCTTTTTTTTGGAGGATAGCATCTTGGTTCTCATGGGGATGGCACGATCCATGCACTCATTTATTTGCTTATACAGTGCATTTGTATAGGATTCAGCAGTTGCACCTCTATTTTCCATCTGTATGGGTGTCATGAAGCTTGCCACAGAAAGCGTTGAGCAAATGAGTTAGTACATGAGTAGTTTTCCCAGTTGATGGTGGGGTAGTTGAAAATGCCCATTATTAGGGTATTGGGCTGTACCTTAATATTACCCAGTATATCAAGAAATGTGGAGTGGGTATCCTGGGGCATGGCGGGGGATCTGTAACAAGCTACAACCTGGATTGCAATCTTGCCCAGTGTTAGTTGCAGTTGAATAATTTCTGATGCATTATGTTGAGCAACTAGCCTGGAGGTGTGGATATCCTTAATGAATATGGACACACCTCCTCCTTTAGTGTTCCATCCAGATTAGGTGGCCAAAAGGTGTTGTATGAGTTATAGCCTGGTAATGCAGGGGTGCTCTCTGGAGCCCTGAACCAGGTCTCAGTCACTGCACAGATATCAATTTTCTCCATTTTAAGGAGTGCCTCAAGTGAATGCATTTTGAGGTTTAGACTTCTAGCATTAAGTAGTATCGCCCTCAGTTTTTGCTTGCCTGTTCCTGTTACGGTGGTGATTTTTTCATTTGAACCTTGCCTAAAAAGGCACTATAGGGGTGGCAAGAGCCTTACCCAGTATCCGGAATCCCAGGGGCAACAGGTGCAGGCCATCTCTGGCAAAGCATTGTGGTCTGTCGATCATGTTGTCTTAGGCAGACAGACACTGGATCCTCTTAGAATGACACCAGAAGCTTAGCCAATTGTTGAAGTCAATCATTTTGTCCTTATATTGTGGTATCATTCTGGGTGATGGCAGGATGCTACTCAGGTGAGAGCTCCTCCATATCTCTTTTCATGTAGTCTAGGGAGGAACATCTCAGGTCATTCACACCAACATGGACAATGACAGAGTCATATTTGTACTTGTTGTGGAAGTGACCTGAGTGCTTGCATTATGTGGTGGATCCTGGCACCTGACATGCAGCTGACAGTAACTTTCTCCTTATTTAGCCTGGTGAGTGGGATATCAGTGTGCCTGACTATAGAGTCACCTATGACTAGTGTGTTAGATAAGTTGCTTTGCCTTATGGGCTGAGGTTGAGTGGCACACTGATTTTGTGGGCTATGTATCATTTGGGTAGTGTTGGGGGTGGTGGTTGCTTGCGTTTCAGCTTTCGAGGTCCCTGCTGTTTGTGCAGATTTTTATTGAGAGCCTCCACAAATGTAGGTGTGTGTTTTGTGTTACTATGTGTGGATTTAGGTGACAAAACAGTAGCTCGCAATAAACTAACAAGAAAAATGATTGAGAAGATAAATACATACTGTCTGGGAATACTGTATGCCTCACTTCTCCACCAAAAAAAAGTCCTGGTCTATACATACTTCTGCTGTTAGATTGGGTTGAAAGCAGAGGTTCAAATGGCCACAGTCATGTATTTCAAGTGATTGCTGTTACACATATACATAGCATGCCTCCTCACTCTTCATCCCTATCCCACCAAGGCAGGCACCTAAATATGTGTGATTGTGAAGAAAATGAAAATAAATAATCATCATATTAATGTATTCCATCTTGTTACTCCTAAACAGTACACTGCCTCTACATAATCTATAGTAACCTACTTTGCAGTCCTTTGAGGTATATGTGAAAAGTTACAAAAGAAAAATGAGCATATTGTATCCATTCACAACACAATCTAGTATGACCTCTTGTGCTTATATATGAAGTTTGATTTCAGGCATATTAAAGGAGCAATGACCACACCATAACCAGTTCACGACAAACGTTGCAGCAGCCTTCTGTACACACCTCTGAGCAAGACTGGTTTTAGAATGGCTGTAGGTGGTGGTCTCTGGCTTCAGTTAAGTCTATGACAAAATCCATTTAAGAGCCTCCAGACCCCTAGACGCTCTGAAGGTCTGAATGTTTTGTGATGTACTTATGCCTTATTTTTGAAAGATAATTACTCATTAACTGAATTTTTTTACTGCACCCCAGAAGAGTTATGTACATGCCTAACGTTACTGTGTGTGTGGGTCTGCACAGATAAAAATCAGTGATATTTTATACATACACATACACACACACACACACACACACACACACACACACACACACACACACACACACACACACACACACACACACACACACACACACACACACACACACACACACACACACACACACACACACACACACACACACACACACACACACACACACACACACACACAAACACACATACACACTCTACATCTCTATATGTCTGCCTTCCTGGAGACTGGAGGAAAGCCAGTTCATTTACTGCATGTCTTTGAAGTTCACACAGAGACAGGGAGAGCAAGCAGTCTAAACATAGAAAATGTCACAGCCAATAACTCAACCAGAGCAAAGTTCTGTGACATGACAATGTTACTCACCGTGCCACTGTGGCAATGGGCAACTACTTTCACATGCATCCACTCATGCCAAACTACCCAAGGTATCCACCAATCATTTGTAAGGTCTTTGTGATGGTTAGTGAAAGAAATTATTGCTAAATTGTTAATCAAATATACTGCAACAATGTCACCCCACACATAAGCATAATAGAAGTACCAATGATTTTTACAATAAAAAGTTAAATAACTTATAGCCAAATTGTTAGTCTTATACTGCAACCCCTCACACACACACACACACACACACACACACACACACACACACACACACACACACACACACACACACACACACACACACACACACACACACAAAAACACAAGCCATAGCGGTACTAGTTTTACAGTGTTTTCAGAAAATAGTAATATATTGTATAACACTAGTGCTGCCACACCAGATCCGAAACTTTTGTTTAGTATCTGGAGTAATGCATACCTGTCATTGTCCCCAGTTTCACACAGTGTCCCTGATTTTGCTATATATTTTTGCCCTGTCCCTCATAAAAATTTTGATTTGCTAGTAAACAAGTCAGGATTACAAACAGTGAATGATGACAAACATTAAGAGTTTTATATTTTTAATTTTCTCCCAAAAAATGTATTTAGAAACAAAATGTGTTATTCTATTAACTTTTTAAAAGAGTTAGAGCAATAGTTTAAATATGTTACTAAGTATGAGCCTTTATTCTGACATTATTTTAGGCTTTGCCCAGAATTCTTAAGCAAAGAAATTGAGAGTTCTAGTATCTGGTGACCTGCCAGTATTTATAACACTCCCTCAAACAGAAAACCATCCCTGAAGAATAGGAGCATCTGCTCTTCTTAATGTCCCACGTAAGCACTGAGATCATTCACACTAGGCTACTGATCTCTAGCACTTACCTTGCTGAGGGTAATTCCTTGATTACTGATTTTATCCTACCTGGGTCATATCACAACCTTGTTTAGGATAAAGACTGCAATCGGATCTTTTTTTTCTCATTTCACCCAACCACAGCAGCTTTTGGGGGGTCCAGATGTAGTCAAAGATAGCTGGGGACCTCCTACAGCTGTGCTGCAGTTATTGTGGGTGTCTAAAGCCAGCTATGATGTCCGTTTTAGTGGACAGAATACCCTTCAGTAGGATTTAACTAAGTCTAGGCACTATGCCAGTAAGAAAGCATTTAATAAAATGATGAAGATGGCTACATGATGAAACACTATTACTACAATCAAAGAGATCTTTGGCTATTAAAGGAGAAGAAGGCGGTGCCAATCCTTAGCATTTGTCATTCTAAGAGTTATTATTGCCCACCTGATTTATTAAGTTCATAAGATTGCTGTACTAGCTTTTGTTGGTTTGACAAATATAACAAAATATCAAAATAAGATAACATGCTGTGGTTGGATCCCCTCAGGGTAAAGGGGCCTCCAGTGACCGCAGGGTTTGCTGGTGCCTAAAACTGGCTATGATAGCAGCTAGCTAGTGCTGTACAACACACTGATGCGAATAAGAGTCTGAGAATCCTTCTGAGACATAAGACTGGTATTGTGTCTATTTTGTAAGAAGCCCAGAATTTCCAGATACAAGGTATTCAGAAAGATTAAGAGAGAAATTAGAGGAAAGAAAAATGCTTGCACAAAAAAATGTAAAAATCTTCAAATGTAAATTTGTGTTGATTAATACAACAGTTTCATGAAAAACTTTACATAGACAAAGACACCCTGGGTTACCTGGAAAAAGAAGTGACACAGGAAGTGTGAAAATATAAAGAACAAAACAGATTTTTTGAAAGGTATAAAAAAGAAACATGGGCATGTGAAAGAACAAGAGATTTAATATGGTGCAATATTTATGTAAAGAAGTTAGACAAACTAATCAGTACAAATAAGAAGAACCAAAGGTATTTGAAGAGAAATGCAGGCAAAAACATCCAGATATAGAAGATTTCACAATACAAAAATAAAAACTCAAAGTGGCAACATAGAGCAGAAGAAGCAGAAGTTAAACAAATAGAAATTGAAGTTATGGAATACATGTAAAGTGAGGGATTTAGTGTAGAAAGTCCAACACAGGTAATGTCAGAGCATGATGGAATAATGAGTCCTAAAGCAGGAGAAACAGGTGGCGAGAGAGGAATTTGAAGAAGAAATATGGACATGGAAAAAAAGAGAATTATTATTATTATGCAATATTTATGCAAAGGAGAAAAAACTAATCAATACAAAAAAGCAGCAACAAAAATATTTGAAGAGAGATACATGCAAATATGCCCTGATATGAAAAATTTCACAGAATAAAAATTAGAAAAAAGGGGGAAACTAGAAAAGAGGATCAGTAATGGAGATGTTAAAGAAATATAACTGAAGTTAAGGATTACCTGCAAAGTAAAGGGTTTAGTATAAAAAATTTAACTTGGGTAATGTCACAGCAAGATGGAGCAGTGAATCCCCAAACCAAGGAGAACAGGCAAAACATGAAGCAACTGATGACCTACCACATGATGTTGCTCAGAAGTCTTCAGTAGGAAACCAGTACAAAAGTTCATCTGGAGTTGCACAGCCATGGAAGGAGCAGGAAACAGTGGCAATTCTGATGCAGGCCATGTTGTGGAGTAATGGGCTAATGATTTCCAATATAAAGGGCAGCAGATGATGCAAGATGCAGCCGAAAAGGATGTGTCACAGGAAGATATTCTGGAACTTTATGTACAATGCCCACAGGAAACAGGGAGGAAAGAACATGCTCTCAGTATAGGAGAAAATGATCCAAGGGAAGAGTTGCTAGATTTTATAGAGATGTCTAGGCATATTCAGATCTGTGAAACAAATAGAATACAGAAAGTAAAGAAGACCCAAAATGTTGGAAGTCTGATAAAACAGAAGAACACAGTAATCAAGACTATTAACTGAAATTTCATGTGATATAATGGAAGAAAATAGGATATATTATTATGCAGCTAAATTAATAACATATAAAGTATTACTACAAAAACAGACCAATAAAGAAAAGGAAGGGAAGAAATAAAATGTCATCATGGAAGCATTGACTATTTAAAACTATAAAGCAATTAAGACAAGAAGCATCACTGTTAGAAGAAAACAGGAGATGGAACAGATCAATAAAAATACTTAAATAAAGTATCAGAACAGACCAGGGTCTATCATACACTACTGAAAATAATAAACTTAAGATATCAGCACAGGCAGAAAAAAAATAGAAGATATGCAGATAAATATAAAGAAATAGGCATAAAATAAGCAATTCATTGATGACCCCAAAAGCTTTATAGAGAACTTGGAAATAAAGCAAAGGAAATAGAAATACCACTGAAAAAAAAAAGAAATAGAAACATTTTGGAGAAACCGGTTTGATTCTCAGCTAGAGCATCTTCTGCGTGGAGACATGCATGAATGGGCGTACCTTCGTTGAAGGTTGTACGTCAGGGCTGGTAACTCAGCACGTAAAAATCAACTACCAATCATTAGCGGACTGGAGTTCCGCTGTGGCGACCCCTAACCTGGAAAAGCCAAAAGACACAACATTTATGGAGCCTCTGTGGAACATAACGACACAGAATGGATAAAAAATTAAAAGAAACAGTAAAAATTTCAATTGTAAATGATACGAAATGGGATGAAGTAATGGCTAGAGAAAATGAAAGAAAATTAAGAAAAGCTCCTAACTGGAAAACCCCAGGCTCAGATGCAGTACTTAACTTCTTGCTAAAAGTATTAACATCTTTACACTAAGATTTAGCCTGAGTACAAATTACTTATATGGGCATCCTGAACAGACAACAACCCGGTTAATAAAACAACACTCCTCCTTAAGATTTTAAACTGCAAGCCATCCTAAAAACTATAGATGAATAACTTACCTTCCAATGATGTACAAAAAAATGTACTGGAACTGATGCATATAGAATTTATATAAATTCAGAAGAAAACTCAATCATGGCAATAGAACAAAATGGTAGCAGAAGAAAGTCATATGGAACAAAGGATCATTTATTGCTAAATAAAGCCATAATGGAGAATTGTAAAAAGGGGAAGAATCTAAGTATGGCATGGCTAGACTACAAAAAAGCATTTGACAGCATCCCATATTCATGGATAAAAGACTGCTTAAAAATGTATAAGATACACTCTACACTGATCAATTGCATTACAGCGACCATGAAACAGTGGCAAACACTTTGCAATTAAGCCATGACAAATGTCAAATTATTACTTCAGCGATACAAATTCAAATGGGGATATTACAGGGGGATTCTTTGTGATACAATGTTGTTTTTTCTTGCCCTTAACCTGTTACTGTTTACTTAACAGATTAGGTCTTGATTATACTTTGGCTCTCAGAAAACAACCTTGCTTAAAGACTTCTACTTTTTGTAGATGACTTAAACTGTATAGCTCATCAGATGAGGAGAAACTGAAAGCACAAATTTCAAACGACTAAAACATTCTCAGATGATAAAAGAATGACATTTGGTCTTGAAAAATGTGCCAAAGCAATATTTAAAGCAGAAAAATTGCAGTACATAGAAATTTTCAGTCTGGGACAGGAATGTGATATAAAGCAACTTGAGCAAGAAGGAGTGTACAAATATTTGAGAACTAGTGAAGGATCGGAAATAAAACGAACAAATGCAAATAAACTCAGTAATGAATACTTCAGAAGGCTAAAACTAATACTGAATACAGCCTTAACATCTATGAATAAAGTCTAAGATCTGAACTAATTTGCTCTACCTGTTCAGACTTACAGTTTTGGTGCAACTGACTGGTCCCAAAAGGTACTGGATCAGCAGGAAAGAAAAACAAGGACAATTCTTCATGCTTGTCAAATGATATATAAGAATCAGTGCATACCAAGATTATATATTCCACACTCTGAAGGAGAGATGGGCCTCCTTGAAATTGATTACATGTAGAGATCTGCAGTCAAGGGATTGCATACATATCTGCTGACCTCACCACATCCAAACCCAGTGAAAGTTTTAAAACATGAGGAGAAGAAGTCTAAGATGACCACTTCGCTTAGTTTAGCAGAAGCATTCCAGTGTCAATTGGGAAGGGAAACCAAACCAGAAGAAGACAAAAATCAGGCAGCAACAAATGTGACAAAAAGCAAAAAAAAAAAAAATATATATATATATATATATATATATATATATATATAAGGAGAAGGATCAGATGAGAAGAAAAGAAATGTGTAAAAGTCAGAAATGTAGTGACAAGTATAAAGATCACCTGGGACAACCTTGTGTTGATCAGGATTTGATACAGGAATGGTTAAGGAGAAGTATGTTGAAACCAAAGGATATAAGATTAATAATGGCAGCCCAGGACAGTGTACAACTTAGATGTTAATTTACAAAGTCCATTGAACATGTGAGAGAAACATTTAAATGTAGCTTTGGTAAAAAAGAATTGAAAACAGTCACATACCTTGTTGCTGGGTGTGATATACTCATGGCAGAGGGACTGTACACTGAAAGCCGTAATAATATGTCAAAACTGTTGCAGTGGAGATTGCACAAACACTGCAATATAGATGTAACTTAGAGCATTGGAAACATGAACCAGAAAGCATTATGGCGAATGATGAAGCATGCATCTCATGGATCACCCATTGCCAACAGTTTAAAAAATAGATGCGAGAAAAACAGATATAGTAGTCCATGAAAAAAGTCAAAAGTAGCATTGGTCATTGAAATTGTCACATCTAACGACTACAGTGTCTCACATACAGAGAGTCACAAAGTCATAAAATATCAGGATTTGCAGACAGAAATGAGAACAATGTGGAAGAAAGATACCCAGACAGTTCGAATAGTAGTAAGAGCAACGAGTCTAATAAAAAAGAATCTACAATCATATCTAAATATGTTACCTATACATGTAACTCCACATGAATTGCAGAGTCAATTCTGGCCACATTGTGGGTGCTGTAAAGATCACTTTTTGGCTAACATCAAAGACTGAAACAATACTAATTTCATGAACTTTAGTTATAGCCTGACTTAAGAATGGGGTCCACTCCCGTCATGATATTAGAAACTTAAGAGATTTGGAGATATTAAACTGAGAGAAAATATGTGGCATAGCTGAGCTTTTGCATTTTGTTAAACTTCTCTACTGATTCCTATTATCTCTTCACCATCTGTTTTGCAGTAATCTGCATAATTTTCTCATGAAGGTTCTTTTTTTCTACTGTATATCTTCATTGCTGTCTATATTTGGTTTTATGTTCTAAATGCATCTTATACTTTTATTTGGATTATTTACTATTGCTGCTTTCTTTGTATTGTACAATATCTATCCAGTCTATGTATATTTTTGTATAACTGGCATACATTGTGTGTATTTTTCTCTTTTTGTAATTTTGTATTAGTTGCCTCTGGAACTTTTCTTGCCAGGTTTCACTGAAAAGGGGCTTTTTAGCCCAAATGGACATTATCAGTAAACTAAACTAAATAAATAAATTGCAAGTATGTCCTAGCTGCATGCACATAGACCACATTAGCCATGTAACACCAGCAACATACAGTGATTGCCATATATCATGCAACAGTACCAAATCAGAATGTTAAATTTATGTTAACATAAAAACAAAATCCAGAGAGAGTTATTCAGAAAAATATATATATATTTTTAAATGTACAACTTCCTTTCCTTTCCCAGCAGCTGCAAAGGCAATCAACTGGTGTGGGCTGCATCAGCCTTCTTTACTTTCTCTGCTGAGATAGAAGTTCTGTGTATTACAGCTATCCATTTTTCCAAGAAATATGCGGCATCATCAGATGATGACAGACCAACTAAGTATATCCAAATGGCACTCCAGCTGGAACTGATTTCCTGTGCTACCTTACTGTTCACCTTTACTTCTCTGTAGGCCCTTCAAATCCTGTAATCTGCCAACCACCAGATATGTACACATTCCTCCTGTTGCACTTTTTAGGCTTATACATGGCAGTTATGATTATTTTACTGATATATATGCTATATTATGTTGATATATGCAATGTGAGACTGTATTTCTGTTCCCATCATTGCTGGTCATCTCCATCCTACAGCCTCCCATGGCTCTTCCACTGACCCTGAAACAGGGTATGATGTTAAAATGATAGGGGGCATGGCCATTGGCACACAGAACCCTACACTTGGAGTGCCATCATCCAGCCTCATGGTAAACAGTCCATCTGGTCAGGATGCTTCCTCTACCCAGTGGTCAGTGACAGTTGTGCCTCAACTGATGGTCAAAATGAAGACTTTGGTCAACTGTGCCTGCATGCTTCTGATAGAGGTGGTGGCATTACTCTACATTGGCTATCAAATGTCCATAGAAGGTCCTCTGTGCATGTGCAGAGTGATTGGAACACCTTCATGGCACAAAGCTAAATGCCAAATCTGGGTGTTCCATCAAGTCAGGAATGCAGGCATATCAAGAACCTGATAGCCCTGCTGAACAGCGAGACAAACAAGTTCAAGTTGTGTAACAGATGCAATACTTATACCTGTAATAACAACAATGATTACCTTTATGGCTTTGGTCACAGTGCAGATGAACAACATTCATTAGATTTCATACCCACAAACATGATGTTAATGTTTACCTGTGGAAATATTATTAGGACACATGCTGTTATTTACCACAGCACAATACACACACGTGCATGGTAAGGTATACCTGTGTTACTCCTTCTATACCATGTTTATGGAAGTACCAGTATTGATTAATCTTTCTCAAAACTATGTAACACAGTTTTGCCACATATGTGCTTCACAGTCTTACATAGCCATCATTTTGGCATATATATTGCAATATTAATTCTTCTTTCCATGTCCTGCTGCAGGCTCCCCAACATACAGAGTAGTCTTTTAATCCCTGCATGTGTTTCACAACTGACAAAGACATACCATGTATGTGCATGGACCATAACTTCTCTGTAAGCATGTACTATAGAAATGCTTAATACATGCACATATCCCATGTCTCTGGCATACACAACCTTTTTAGTTAAGGAATTTGTGCACTACCATGTGACACTTCACAGATGCATGTATAAATATGGAACATATATTGCATGGTAGGTGCACACGTGGGATGTTGTCCTACCAGGGTATGTGACGTGCAGTACTGGAGTGTTGACACGGTTGCATTACATGTTTATTCAGACCATGTTTGCTATTTGTGACATGTTACCATCATATTTACATTATGCATTGTTAGCAGGCTGCTCCAGTGGGTCCACTTCCCCCTACGCACATACACATTCACACACACACACACACACACACACACACACACACACACACACACACACACACACACACACACACACACACACACACACACACACACACACATGCACACACATCTGCAATATACATATTTCATGTCTGTGCACTGATGTTATCACTGGACTGACACAGAACATGTGTGGCTCATATACACGATGCCCACAGAAACTCATGTACTCCTCCTAACCTTGTAATTATGATATCTTTGATACCCTGCCTAACTGCTACAAGTATCTGTATGGTGTGTATATAATCAAGTATGCCACACATTGTTAAAAATGTTTGAAAGTATGATATTCCTCTTTTACATATCACATATAACTCATGTGTCTGTGAGGTGTTGTATAGCTTTATAGTCAGCTATGGCTACACATCACATGTGCTCTGTGTACAAGTGTGCGTATGGCATGTCAAGACTCAAGGTTCTGAGCCACACATTTCTGGGTTGCCTGTGTCTGCATATATGGCTTCAGATTTTCACCCCCACTTTACTGGTAACTCATCTGTGTCCTCATGTGCATTTTGTGAGGCCTGGGGTTCTTGAAGTAGATCACCTACACATAAAGCTGGGAGGCCACATTCATACTGTGTAGTGTGACAAACACAGTGATCATCTGCACCTACACCATCTGGGGGTTTAATTGGCATGTTGGTGCAATCAATTGCAACAAGAATATGGAAAAACTGTCTATAACATAGAACCTTTGTACAGCATTCTGTCACACCAACAGTGTATTTGTGAAGTCAAAATACTTCTCTGCCTTGCTGCAAATTACTGCCAAGAACTGTCCTAGTATACAACTAACAACTGTCTGGAACATCCTTATAATATCACCCAAATGCTGCTGAAATGCCCCAAAGGCCAGTGTACCCTCAGATATACCATTATCTGTAGTGTGATTAGGTTATCCCCTGGACTGCAGGAGGACATGTGAAGTACGCACATCCTGCATACAGCTGCACTGGTGCTCTCTGTCTGGTTCATACCTATCTATATATTCTTAGTCAAAAAGTTAGTTTAACAGCAGCCTGGCTCACTAATGTGATGGTTACTTCTTGGAATAAGGCACATTTTCAGGTCTTTCTCCAGTATTACCTATAGTACCCCACCTGCTGCAGTGCATTAGCTGCATGCTTCTTGTTCCTATTAAATTCTGCGGATTTTGCAGCGTTAGGAGAAAAAAGCAATCAAGAATGGTCTCCACAGATTGTTTGACAGAAAATAATGGCACATCCTGCCAAAAGATTTTTGCCATTTTATTTCCATATGGTATATATAGGGTCATATGTTCATAGGTGTATACTAGGCTAATGGCCGTGGAGCCTTTCATAGGTTCTTAGGTTCATAGGTAGGTACTAGGCTATCTGCCCAAGGGCATTTATAAGCCTAGCCAGTGTGTGCCTGCTTTCGCCGCCCCATTGATTGATTAATTAACCGAGCCTCTGTCAAGAAGAGCCAGTGAACTGATCCCAGGGGTGTATTTTCTGTTACCCATCCACTCGTCAAGGTTTCTCTTGAAGAGTGTTAGTGAGGGGCTCTGCCTGATGTAATTTGGAATTTTGTTCCAAAGCATGGGGAGTCTCTGTGACAGGAATCTATCCCTCCAGCATGTTCTATTTATTGTTGTGGCGAGGTTTAGCTCACTAGAGCGAGTGGCTCGCAGTGACTTGGATTTTTTGAGGTGGAGCATGTTCATCAGTTCTGAGTTGGACATGGTTTTGTAAGTCAGGCAGAGATCACCTCTGAGTAAGCGATATGCCATTGAGTACAGCTGGAGTTTTTCCAGTAGGGCTGCATATGAGATATGTTTGAGGCCAGTAATCCTCTTGGTGAGGTACTTTTGTGGACTTTCCAGCTGTTGAAGTGTCTTGTGAGGTACATCCCAAATGGGGCATTGTACTCTATGATGAGTCTGATGAGTGACGAGTAGAGGGGCACTATAACCTCTTTATTTCCAGATGCGAACCCTTTAGTAATTAGATGGGCTACACAGAAGGATTTCCTAGCTACTTTGGCAATATGATTGTCAAAGGAGAGATTACTATCTACCTGGGTCCCCAGATCTCTTATTACCTCTTCTGTATTAAGGGGGCTGCCACCTATGTGGTAATTCATGGGTGTTTTGTTTTTTCCCATATGGGATGACTATGCATTTTTTGGCATTTAGCTTGATACCATGACTCTGACACCAGGTTTCTGTCTCAGTAAGGCCCTATTGGAGAATGTCCATGTCAGCCGGAGAGTCAATTATGGCTCCCGGTTTTGGCAAACTTGGTTAGCCATAGTCCTTCTGTATTTGCCTGCACTTCTGAAAAGTCTATGGCAAACAGTAGGGGTCCCAGGACCGAGCCTTGTGGGACACCACTTGTGACTGGTTTAGAGTCAGACCTGGAGCCCGCTATTCTTACCGTGTGAGTTCTGTCTGTAAGCCATTTGGCAACCCATCTCATGATGTAGGGGTTTATGTTCAGGCTGGTGAGTTTTTCTATAATTCCCAAGTGGGTAATGGTGTCAAAAGCCTTGGCGAGGTCAAGGTAGGCTGTGTGAACTACCTTCCTCTCATCTATGGTCTTGGTGACTGTCTCAAAGAAGTCAACCAGGTTTAGTACACATGATCTGCCCTTAACAAAGCTGAACTGGTTCGGGTCAAGTGTTTCAAGGTTCCCAATGTCTTTGTTAATGAGTTCCATGATGATGCACTCCATAGCCTTGCAGACTATGCTAGTCAGGCTTATGGGATGATAGTTACTGGCGTCAGATGTGGCCCCTCCTTTGTGGAGCGAAATAACCATTGCTGTGCACCATTCTATGGGCACATAGCCTGTGGAGAGGCTGAGGTTGAACAGTGTGATTAGGTGGAGGGTTAGTTTGTTCTGCAGTTCATGCAAGATGCAGCTTGGGACAACATCTGGCCCCACTGACGCTGTGCTTTTGGCTTTTTAAAGGGCTGTTTTCACCTGTGCGTCTGTGATTTCTGGGACACTACACTTTTCCAGTATTGTTGTGGGCCCTTTTGGGGGTGAGAGGGGGGTGAAGTTTGCACTGAATCTATCTGCCAGGATGTTGGCAATATCAGTGGGTTCATTATATTTTGTACTATTTTGCACTAGCTCAGAGCATATATGCGAGTTGCCACTTAGATTCTTGACATAGCTAAAGAAGGCTTTGTGGTTATCTTTTGAATCCTTGGCTATTTTTCTTTCGAGGTTAGCCTTGGAGGATTTTATGAAGGACCTTAGTTTCTTACTGATACTGATCAGGGATGTCTTCCCTTCTTGGGATTTGCTTTTTTTCTGAACTAGTTTTCTCCTCCTATTGTATAGCCTGTTTATGGCAGGAGTCCACCAGACTGGTTTCCTTCTCTTAGGGGAGTGAGTCTTGGTTTTGCTAGGGATGGCACAATCCATGCATCCTTGTAGGTGCTCATAGAGTGCATTTGTAAAGGTTCCTGCATCTTGGACACAGTTATCCTTTAGCGTGGGGACTGTGAAACTTACCATCTCTGTCTTAAGTAAGGTGAAGTTTGCTATAGAAAAGTTTTTCATTGTGGTTTCCTTGGTTGGAGGTGGTGGTGTGGTGTGGACATCCAGAGTGATTAGTTTATGGTCTGATATAACCAGTGACAGGTTGACCTCCGGTGTGACACACCTGTCGCCCATGTTGGTGATGAGCGAGTCCAATATGTTTTCACCTCTGGTAGGGGAGTTTACCAGCTGGTCCAGGGCATTTGAGTTGATAAATTCCAGGAAGCGCTGGACCTGGCAGTTTGTACTTGAGTAGTTTTCCCAGTTAACGGCAGGGTAATTGAAATCACCCAATATCAGGGTGTTCGGTAGGACCTTCATGTTTTCCAATGTCTCCAGAAAGACAGAGTGGTGGTCCTGGGTCATGGAGGGTGATCTGTAGTAAGCCACAATTTGTATTGCAGATTTGCCTGATGTTAGTTGTACATGGATGATCTCGGAGGTGTCATGCTGCACCACTAACCTGGAGGTGTAGGTATCCTTGATGAATATGAATACACCCCCTCCTTTTGTGTTTCGGTCCATGTTCTGTGGTCGAAATGTGTGGTATAAGTTGCAGCCCAGTAGTGCTGAGGTGCTCTGTGGAGCCTTGAACCAGGTTTCAGTTACTGCACAGATGTCAACGTTCTCCATACTGAGGAGTGCTTCGAGCATGTGCATTTTGAGATTTAAACTCCTGGCATTGAGTAGCATAACCCTCATTTTTTTTATTTGTGCTGTTTATGGAGGTGGGTTTGACTTTTGAGCCTTGCCTAAAAAAGGCACTATGGGGGAAGCAAGAGCCTTGGCTAGTATTCGAAAGCCTAGGGGTGACAGGTGCAAGCCATCTCTTGCGAAGCAATGAGGCCTGTTGAGCATGTCATCCCAGGCTGTCAGACACTGGATCCCCTTTGAGTGACACCAGAAGTTTAGCCAGTTGTTGAAATTGATCATTTTTTCTTTATACTGAGGTATCATTCTTGGTGAGGGCAGGATGCTACTCAGGGTCAGGGTCATACATGTCTAGGGTACATGATCAGAGAGCTGTTCCATGTCTATTTTCATGTAGTCCAGGGAGGTACATTTCAGGTCATTCACACCAACATGAACAATGACAGAGTCATATTTATACTTGTTCTGAAGTGACCTGAGTGCTTGTGTTACGTGGTGGATTCTGACTCCTGACAGGCAGCTAACAGTAACCTTCTCCTTGTTCAGTCTAATGAGTGGGATGTCAGTGTGCCTGACTATAGAGTCACCTATTACTAGTGTGTTAGGTATGTTATTTCACCTTAAGGGCTGTGATTGTGCGGCACACTGATTTTGTGTTTTATGTGTTGTCTGGTTTGTGATGGGAGGTGCAGCATTTTTGGGTGTCTGCTTTGGAGGTCTGTGATGCTTTTGCAGGTTTTTATTTAGAGCCTCCGAGTATAATTTTGTGTATTTATGTGTATTTTTTGCCAGTGCTGGTTTAGTATGTCTATGTGAGGCTGGAGGTGTGGGGCAAGTGTTAATCTTCTCCTCATGACTGCCTGTTCCAGTCTTGAACCTATGAACCTATGAACCTATGGATGGAGACAGCTTAGCCTCCAATTTAGCTATATAATTGCATCTCTCGCATATGTTAATGTTTTCTGGTAGGAGAAGAGGGTTGTCTGTGTACATGAGGCAGTTGTAACATTGCCTCAGGATACCCAGGTTCACCAGCTGGACTGGAGAGTATACCTGAAATTGCCCTTTGGTCATGCCTGAATAGTAGGGTGAGCTGTTCAGTCGCTTGGTTTGTGAGGGGTGAATAATGAGCCTTGCCCTGCTGGGCAATCAAGTGTCGGGGTATATTAGTGCTTGCTATTATGTCTGAGCAAGTGCTGGACTGTAGGATGCTTTTTAAGTGCTTAGGTTGAGAGTTAGACTACTTTCAAGAGAAAAACTGAAGAGGAGACTTGGTGGAGCCGGGATAAATTTAGCCCTAGCTCACCGGCGCTGTCCAGACGTGCAAAACCATGCAAACGAGTTTTTTACAGCAGGGAAATGAAAGAGAGAGAAAGAGAAATTAGCCCAAAATGGCCTGTAAACTACTACCTTCTGGGCTGGAACCACTCCTACAGGGACAGATGGCTGCTCAAAGTTCCCTCTCTCACAGGTGAACAGAGAAACCTCCCTCTATCCAAGTAAGGTATGGGCTACTCAGAAAATTCTAACACAGCCCTGAATTCAGCACTAGCCTGAAAATTGGACTATACTAGCTTAGAAAGGTGGGAAACAAGGAATTTTTTTTTTTAAAAGATAAGGCAAAAACAGTAAAAAAATACACTTAAAACAGCTTTAAACGACTACAAACAGTAAAAAAATACACTTAAAACAGCTTTAAATGACTACAAGCAATCAGAAAAGGCTTTTAAACAAATTACCCAATTAACCAGTAAACAAATCTCAAAACTGAACCCTGTTCCTGTAGTCTTCAATCAGACAAGTTCTAACTGCACACTCCTGCCATTGGGGTGCAGGGGAACCTTCTCCAAAAAAGAAGGCCTGGATTAGTGCTCAAGTTATGCAAACAAAGCTAGATTCAGCAGACCTGGATCTAGTCTATGCTACAGCAAACAAGGCACACCAATTACAGTAAGAAACAGTTCAAATATGCAGGCACTATAAGCCTTTAAACAGAAATTCTCAGCTCAGATGGGCAGAGTCCAGCCTCTCCTCCCACAAGAGTGCAGCCCACAAACCTTCTTAATGTAAAATAACTGGCTTGAAGCCCAAGTGCTTAAACCAGAACTAATACCCTTTTAGAATAACAGACTGTGAGCCTTCAATCAGCAGTTCCCAACTTAAAAGGATGTAAGCTACCTGTCCTGCCACAACAGTGCAGACCACAAACCTTCTTAATGTAAAACAACTGGTCTGAAGCCCAAGTGCTTAAACCAAAAGGCTTAGAATGATAGCTACACTTTAATCAGGTTACTACCAAGCCTAGCCCATAGGATTACCCTGGCATCGTGCCACCTGACCTTAGTTCCCATTGCCTCTGTCGAGTAGAGCCACTGGAGTGATCCCTGGGGTGGATTTTCTATTTCCCATCCACTCATCAAGATTTCTCTTGAAGAAGGCCAGTGAGGTGCTCTGTTATAGGTTCATAGTGTGTGTACTAGGCTAATGGGAAATGGTATCAGCCAAACAGGATATGATCTTCACCCAAAGATGCACACACACACACACACACACACACACACACACACACACACACACACACACACACACACACACACACACACACACACACACACACACACACAATTACCAGTACTGGGATTGTACGGATATGTCGTGTTTTGGAGCTGATGTGTTTCATAACAGTACTTTTTGTATTCTTTGCATGAGAAGTGACATGTCTTATACTTCACAGCAACATATTAACCTTTGTAAGTCCAATATTTTGCATACTTTAAGATGAATAAATATATGTGTATGTGTGTTTTATTGTATTTGTTTTAAGTTGTGTATGTGTTTGTGTAAGCATTTATGTGTGTGTTCATGTGTAGATCTTTGCAAGAACATTACTGCTTGCTTGCACTATACATCAGAACCTCAGATATTATAAACCTTTGATAACCTCTGTTCTCTTTTAACAGACTGCATTAAAGCAACTCATCACAGGAAATTTTGCAGAAAAATCGCAATGTTTAGTAGTGAACCAGCCACAGAATATTTACTAACTAGCTGTCACAAGAAAGGAACTGATTCAACTCTGAGATTGTTTTGGTCATTATCTACATATATTCAGGATAAGTTCAAAGAAAGGCTAAACCTTTAATGTGTTCTTCTTGTAATTCTGGTCACAGCTGCTTGCCTGTCAGAATTACTTTGCCAAAACATAGGAGTTAAATGTTTGCATACTGCTGTTCCATTGTTCATGGAATTAGTGACATTGGACTGAAGTAAACACATGCATATGCAAAGTCATGTACCATTTAACACAGACTAGCATTATTAAGGTAAAATTTATAAGAACTAAATATTTTCCCAGTAGCCTATGTAGGTGTCCAGGGTCTATATTACAACATCAAACGCACATGAGTCCGAATGTTATAATATCAAATCCATATGTTTGAAATGTGAAAATAGTGAAGCCACGGAGGCTGTTTTCGCGGCTTTGCTATTTCCTCCACTGTGGTACAATCTCAGAGTTGGAATATTTAATTAGGGGGGTGTGTGGGGGCCACAGCCCCCCATGTTGGGGGTGTGGGGGGCAAAGCACCCCCACATTAGTTTCAGTTTAAAGTGTATGTTTTTTTTTTTTTTTTGTACCGGAACAGCGATTTTTTTCACTGGGAAAAAAATTGCTGTTTTGTGTTTTCGTACTTTTTGGGTTTCGAACTTCCTGGTTCAATATTACATCGTTCGAACTCCTGTGAGTCCAACAATGTAATATAGACCCAGGTGTCCATCTATACGTACATTGTCAAATGAATAAATGGCTCCCAGACTATATTGTCATTACATTACAGCATCCTTTTTCAGGTAACGTGATATCATATGAAAGCACAACTTTACTACCTCAATAAGATACATATGTAATGCACGAATCATGCGATTATACTTTTGATTTGGGAAAAACAAACTTTGTTAAGGAGCTGATGTAAGAAAGGTGCTTGACAAAGTTTTTTTTAAGCACTTTTCCTATAGTTAACTTCTAGTCTTGCATTAGAGCTTCTACAGTGGACACCATTGAACATCATCAGCCAGCTATCTTAACTTCATACATGTTATCTGAGCCTTAGTGAGGAGTAGGTTGATTTATGTATATCAATCCTAGGGTAATCTTTTTCTGATTTCATTCAAAATCAAGACATCTTTGACCAACAGTAACTTTTTCGGAGCATTTGTCCAAGGCATACATAACTGAACATCCCAGCATTTCTTCCTGCACTTGTCTCCTCCCTCCCTGAACTAGAGTGATTTATATTAGTATCCCTTTTTCTGAATCCATTCAAAATCAAAACATAATCAGCAAATGGTGTCTCATTGTCAATCTTGCAAGTGGCTTCTATTCTTAATCCTTTCGGTGCCTGCATTCATTTTATTTTATGCAGCAAAAAGAATCTTCCCTACTAACAAATGGTTTCATTACACTAACAGTGAACCAGGCCTATCTAAAATGCAGATATACCCACTGCAGGATACTTTTACCCACCTGATGATAATAAAATAGATCAACCTTGTTACAAATTAACAAAAGTTTTGTTTTGTCTGATTAACCCCAAACAGCTATCATTCTACTTGCTGGTGACTTATCCACATCTCTGTCATTGGTTCAGCAAATATTATATCCACATCTCTGTCATTGGTTCAGCAAACATTATATCCACATCTCTGTCACTGGTTCAGCAAACATTATATCCACATCTCTGTCATTGGTTCAGCAAACATTATATCCACATCTCTGTCATTGGTTCAGCAAACATCATATCCACATCTCTGTCATTGGTTCAGCAAACATTATATCCACATCTCTATCACTGATTCAGCAAACATTATATTCCAAATCTCAGTCACTGATTCAGCAAACATCATATCCACATCTCTGTTATTGGATCAGCAAAAATTATATCCACATCTTTGTCGCTGATTCAGCAAACATTATATTCCAAATCTCTGTCACTGACTCAGCAAACATCATATCCACATCTGTGTCATTGGTTCAGCAAACATTATATCCACATCTCTGTCACTGATTCAGCAAACATTAAATTCCAAATCTCTGTCACTGATTCAGCAAACATCATATCCACATCTCTGTCATTGGTTCAGCAAACATTATATCCACATCTCTGTCACTGATTCAGCAAACATTATATTCCAAATCTCTGTCACTGATTCAGCAAACATCATATCCACATCTCTGTCATTGGTTCAGCAAACATTATATCCACATCTCTGTCACTGATTCAGCAAACATTAAATTCCAAATCTCTGTCACTGATTCATCAGACATCATATCCACATCTCTGTCATTTTTTCAGCAAACATTATATCCACATCGCTGTCACTGATTCAGCAAACATTAAATTCCAAATCTCTGTCACTGATTCAGCAAACATCATATCCACATCTCTGTCACTGATTCAGCAAACATTAAATTCCAAATCTCTGTCACTGATTCAGCAAAAATCATATCCACATCTCTGTCATTGGATCAGCAAACATTATATCCACATCTCTGTCACTGATTCAGCAAACATTATATTCCAAATCTCTGTCACTGATTCAGCAAATGTCATATCCACATCTCTGTCATTGGTTCAGCAAACATTATATCCACATCTCTGTCATTGGTTCAGCAAACATCATATCCACATCTCTGTCATTGGTTCAGCAAACATTATATCCACATCTCTGTCACTGATTCAGCAAACATTAAATTCCAAATCGCTGTCACTGATTCAGCAAACACTAAATTCCAAATCTCTGTCACTGATTCAGCAAACATCATATCCACATCTCTGTCATTGGTTCAGCAAACATATCCACATCTCTGTCACTGATTCAGCAAACATTAAATTCCAAATCTCTGTCACTGATTCATCAGACATTGTATCAGCATCTCTGTCATTGGTTCAGCAAACATTATATCCACATCTCTGTCACTGATTCAGCAAACATTAAATTCCAAACCTCTGTCACTGATTCAGCAAACATCATATCCACATCTCTGTCATTGGTTCAGCAAACATATCCACATCTCTGTCACTGCTTCAGCAAACATTAAATTCCAAATCTCTGTCACTGATTCAGCAAACATCATATCCACATCTCTGTCATTGGTTCAGCAAACAATATATCCACATCTCTGTCACTGATTCAGTAAACATTAAATTCCAAATCTCTGTCACTGATTCATCAGACATCATATCCACATCTCTGTCATTGGTTCAGCAAACATTATATCCACATCTCTGTCACTGATTCAGCAAACATTAAATTCCAAATCTCTGTCACTGATTCAGCAAACATCATATCCACATCTCTGTCATTGGTTCAGCAAACATTATATCCACATCTCTGTCACTGATTCATCAAACATTATATTCCAAATCTCTGTCACTGATTCAGTAAACATTATATTCCAAATCTCTGTCACTGATTCAGCAAACATCATATCCACATCTCTGTCATTGGTTCAGCAAACATTATATCCACATCTCTGTCACTGATTCAGCAAACATTATATTCCAAATCTCTGTCACTGATTCAGTAAACATTATATTCCAAATCTCTGTCACTGATTCAGCAAACATCATATCCACATCTCTGTCACTGATTCAGCAAACATTATATCCTTATTTCTGTCACTGTTTCAGCAACATTATATTCCAAATCTCTGTCACTGATTCAGCAAACATATTCCACATCTCTGTTACTGATTCAGCAAGCATTTTATTAAAATCTCTGTCACTGATTCAGCAAACATTATATCCACTTCTCACAACCAAAAGCAAAATAAAATAAAAATACTGCAAAATGAAATAAATTAAACAACAGGCTACAGATCCACCAGAAAGGATTAATCATTTCTAGCACCTCAGCCACAAGACCTTCAAGGAGTAACAAATCACATTAAAAAACATCCTTTTATACAAAAAAAAAAAAAAAATAACATAATTATCCAATTAACCATTAAAACAATTAAAGCAGATATTTCCAATTAACTTCGCAATTTAAGCCCCCAGGCATCAACATATTATATTTTAAAATAAAAAGAGATGCTTTATGTAGAAGTTGTTCTTTTAAAACAAAACTACTACCCATACTAAAATTGATCTTTTCAAGAATGGTACCTTTCAATAATTGAAAATCATTATTATGTTTCTCTTTAAAATGTCCTGACATATATTTCTCTATACATTTCTTTTTAATATCCCTTATATTTTCTGATAATCCAAATTAAAACATTCTTTTAGTTTCTCCAATGTAAAATAAATTACATAGACATTGCAAAGCATATATAACTCCCTTAGCATTACAAGAAAAACATTCTATTGGTGAACATATTATATTATATTATTTACCATCTTAAAGAAGCTAACCAGATGACAGCAAACTGCACAACTATTGGATGGTAAAGTCCCAGAAATCACTTATCAATACTCAAAATAGGAGAAACAAAATAACTGTGAACCAGCATATCTTTAAGGTTGCGCCCCCATTTGTATGAGGCACAGAGATGTCTATGAAACATTTTAGCTAAATCTTGATTCATTAAAAGAAAATTCCAATAATACTTCAATCTGCTACTAATCTTTTCACTTAAAGTATTATAGATTGTTACAAAATACATTTGTTCCTTTGAGGCATTACAAAACAAAGTATCATTCCCTTTGCATAAATATTGTCCACTGTTCAACTTTAAAACCCTTTCAATAGCTTCATTAATCACATCATAACTATATCCACTATTGCAAAACATATTAACAGTCGCATACATATCATAAAAATCATCCTCATTATTACAAATTCGTGACAACCTTAACAATTGCCCATAAGGCGATGAAGAAAGCAAATGAGGAGGGTGGCAATGATTCCCACTTAAAAACTGCCCACCATCTAAAAATGTTCTAATGAACAGAAGTACAAATAGCACCATTAGCAAGGCCCTTTACGGTCAGGTCCATAAATGTTACTTCATTCCCATATCATAAACCATCAAAATCTAAATTAAAATTGTTAGATTGTAGATCACAAACAAACTGTACCACATCTTCTTGACCACCCTTACAAATTAATATTAAATCATCTATGTAGCAATAATAATGTATCACATGTCTCTTCATAAACTCATGTTTATACAAAAAAATACTTTCAAATGAAGCAATCAACAGGTTAGCATACATGGGGGCAAAAGGTGCCCCACAGCTGTACCCTGCACTTGTCTATAAATATTATTATCAAATACAAAAATAATTATTCAATAAAAAAATTCCAAACGTTCTAGTACATAGTGAATTAAAGGACTCTCTCCCAAAAACTGATATAATGACTATATACCATCTGCATGTCTTATACTTGTATACAGGCTCCTAACATCCAAAGTAACCCAATACATGTTCTCATCTCATTTTAATCTAGAAATCTTACTAAGGAAGTCAAAACTATCCTTAATATAAGATGGAATTTTGAGAACATAGGGGTAAAGAAAATGATGTAATAGCAGCCCAATATTATGTAAAAAATATCTGTAGGCAGAGATAATTGGTCAGTCAGAAGGATTTCTCAGATCTTTATAAATTTTAGGTAAACAGAAAATGTAGCCAAATCACAACCTTGAGTTAATAATTTCTTATCTATATCTTCTTGAGATAAATATCCCAACCTCACACCTTAATAATTTTAAGTGAACAGTAAAATGTAGCCAAATCACAACCTTGAGCTGAAAATTTCTTATCTATATCCTCCTGAGATAAATATCACAACCTCACACCTTTCATTCATATGTTTGAGAGGGTATATAAACAGTATAATGTTGACAAAGGTCTCTGGGTATGGTTCCTGACCCCCTTACTCCATGGTAAAGCTGTAACTGTAATTTCTAAACTGTCTGATACTGACTGTTTAAATTATAATGCTGTAAAGAACTGTCTTTTAGAATGTTTTAAGTTAACACCTGAAGCCTATAGGAAAAAGTTTTGTGAGCATAGACACAAGGCAGATGAAAGTGTGTGTGATTATATTGCTGAACTGAGCACTTATTTTCATAGGTTCATGAGTGGATGTCAGGTCACCACTTTTGAAGGGCTGGCAGACCTTTTGGTGAGGGAACAAGCCCTTAGCACTTTGCCTGAGAACGTGAGAATCTGGTTAGCTGATAGACAATGCAATACTGCAGATGAGTTGGGGAAGAAGGGAGACCAATACCTAGCAAGCAGGGCATCACTGCACAGGAAAGGGACACCCAGTGCTGCTCGTGGGTCTAAGGGAACACATGGTGGGCAGCCCAGACTGCCTCAACAACGTCTGCCAGTAGCAGTGGAAGCTACTAGTCCAGGTACATGTTCAGCACCAAGGGTTAAATGTTTTAAATGCAACCAGTGGGGCCATGTAGCATATATATGTCCATGGAGGCAAGGTGGAGATCAAAAGGTGGGAGATCCAGTAAGTGAGAATGACAAAATGTCAATAGTAGGTTGTCTCGAGACAACAAGGGTACCAAACTATTACAAGAGGTTATATCCTATCTTAGTAAATGGGAAAGAGGCCAGTGCTAAGAGAGACACAGCCTCTGACCTAACCATTGTGAAGCCTGCAATGGTTATAGAACAGCACTACTTGCTTGGGCAGTCTACTCCAGTCAGAACTTTAGAAGGGACTCCATTCCAAACACTTTTGGCTACAGTCCACCTTGACTGAGAGGGTAGAAAAGGAAGCAAGCAAGTAGGTGTGTTTGAGGATATCCCTGCAGATGTCCTGATAGGGAATGAGTCTGATAATTCAGTAACCTGTGTGCATACAGTTACATGCAGTCAGGCTTGGAGCAAGCATATGAGTCTGGTAGCCTAGTTAGAACCATTTTTTTTTTTTTTACTGATCTGCTTACTGATTGGATTAAAGCTATAGCTCACTGTCCTTGGAATTTAGACTGGTCATTATGGCTTGATTTTTGTGGGAGCTCTTTCTGCTTACATAGTTAAACAATGAAATCTAGCTTATGAGTATCATCTGAGTATCTCCATAACAGAAAAGTAAGATTTCAAAGATTCAAATGATTCAAAGATTCAAAAGAAACTTTATTGTCATTTAGGAAATACAAGTGCTACCTAAATGAAATTTCAATAGTCAGCTGTTTCACAGGAAAAAACAAACACAAAAAGACAAAGCATGCAAAGTATTAAAGAATAAACAATAACTATAGTTCAAAAGTAAATGTCTAGGTAGCTGATGCACATGCTTGCACACTATTTATATACACTGGGCAACACTGACTACTAGATGATTAACACATGAAAAGAAAAGTTGAGATTGGGTGATATTGCACATAAGGAAGTGATTGGAATTGTACTTGAATGAGAATATAGTAATTTTAGTATGGAATAAATAGAATTGCTGTATGATAAAAAGGAAAAGAATGAGAGAGTAACAATCTATTATAGTTTTGCTACATCCAGATTTATATCTGCATTAATGAGTCATATTGCAGTTGGATAAAAACTGTTCATGAATCTGAAGGTCCTGCAGCGGATACTCCGTAACCTTCTACCAGATGCAAGTTTAGTGAACCAACCATATGCTGGATGAGAAGTGTCACTTAGTATTTTGCGGGACCTCTTTTTACATCTCAGTTCAAAGAGCTCCTGTAAGGTAGGAAGACTAGTGCCCACGATCTTTTCTACTGTTCTTATTCTTTGCAGTTTCTTCCTTTTGGCCATTGTGGTATTACCGTACCATATAGTGCAGTTGCTGGTGATAATGCTCTCGATGGCTCCTCTGTAGAAGGTAATTGGAGCATTCATAGAGAGCTTTCCTTTTCTAAGCCTTCTTAGGAAGTGTAGTTGCTGGTGGGCTTTTTTAATTAGCTGGCCTGTGTTTGTACTTCAAGAAAGATCCTCTGATATATGTACCCCCAGGAACTTTGTAGTTTGGCCCCTCTCCACTTCTTCACCATTGATCTTGAGAGGCAGGTGCATGGAAGAGCTTTTTCTGAAGTCAATAATAATTTATTTTGTTTTATTGATGTTCAGGTCCAAATTGTTGTTATTGCACCATTCAATCAGGGAGTTGAAGTTGTTATTGCACCATTCAATCAGGGAGTTGAAATTGTTGTTATTGCACCATTCAGTCAGGGAGTTGAAATTGTTGTTATTGCACCATTCAGTCAGGGAGTTGACCTCATTCTTATACCCACTCTCATCATCACCACTTATGAGTCCCACCACTGTGGTGTCATCTGCAAATTTGATGATGTGGTTGTTGCTAGCTTTCACAAAACAGTCATGGCTAAGGATTATAAACAGTAGAGGACTCAGCACACAATGCTAGGGTACTCCATTGTTGATTGTAGTACTCCCTGAGTTGTTGTTACCAGCACACGTCCTTTGTGGTCTTCCAGTCAGGAAATCAAGTGTCCAGTTGCACAATCCTTTTTTATGCCAAGGTGGATTAGCTTTTCTATAAGTTACATTGGAATCACTGTATTGAATGCTGAGCTGAAACCTATGAACAACAGCCTGGCATAGTTGCTCTTCTCTTCAAGATGCTCCAATGTGAGGTGAAGTGCCACCAAAATGGCATCAGCAGTTGACCTGTTTGCCTGGTAGGCAAATTGCAGTGGGCCAAAGGATTGTGGAAGTACTGTAGTCAAATATCTTTTAACCAGTCTTTCGAAGCATTTAATTATAGTTGATATAAGGGCCAGCCACTGGCCTGTAATTATTTAGGCAGGTGTCTTTTTTTTTTTTTTGGCAGAGGGATTATGTTGGTAACTTTGAAGCATTGTAGTATTTTTTCAGGGACAAGTGAGGTATTGAAGATGTCTGTCAGGACTATACTGTGTTGGTCTGCACAACCTTTCAATACTTTGCCCAGAATGTTATCAGGACCAGCAGCATTCCTAGGGTTCATTTTCCTCAGTTGGTTCCTTATATTCACAGCACTGAAGTAGAGTACAGCTTCCTTTTGGTCATTGAGAAGCTTTACAGCCTCCAGGTTGTTTTTCTCTTCAAACCTGCCATAAAGTGTGTTTAAACTGTCCAGAAATTCACTGCTATCATCTCATTGAGCTGAGTTGGTTTTGTAGTCACTTAGCTGTTGAATGCCATGCCACAGGCTTTGTGAGGCTTTTGTATCCTCAAAGCATCCTTTTATCCTCCTCCCATACTTCCTCTTGGCTTCCTTGATACCATTTATTAGATTAGCCCTTCCCACACTTAGACCCTTCTTATCCTTTGCCCTGAAAGCAGTGTTTTTTGCCTTCAGCAACTCGTACAACTTGATGTTTATCCATGGTTTTTGGTTGACTCTTACTTTAATATTTTTGATGTTCGTTACATCCTCCATGCATTTGGATATGTAAGCCATAGTTGTTTCAATATATTCATCTATGTTCACCAAATTATTCATCTTGACTGTCTTCCTGAAGACATCATAGTTTGTCGTATCAAAGCAGCTCCTAAGACTTTCCATGGATCCTTCATGTCAGACCCTGATTTGTTTCACAGTGGGCTTATCTCTGATCAAGAGAGGTTTGTAAGCTGGTATTAGTTTTATGGAGATGTGATCATAGCCACCCAGGTTTGGTTGTTGTATAACTCTGTATGCCCATTTTATGTTAGTGTAAGCCTTGTCCAGAGTATTTGCTCCCCTTGTGGGAAAATCTACAATCTAGTAGTAATTGGATAGCACCTCCCTGAAATCTGCTTTGTTGAAGTAACCAGCTATCATAAATGCACTGTCAGAATTCTTGGATTGCAACTCACATATAGTATTATGCAGTATATTCAGTGCTTCAGTGATGTTAGTGCTCGGTGGCATATATGCAGCTGCTACATAGACACCATTTAGTTCTCTGGGCACATAAAAAGATCTGCATTTCAGTATCAGAAATTCCACATTTACAGAGCAATGTTCATTCACAATGTTACAGTTTTTGCACCAGCTATCATTCACAAAAGTGCATACTCCACCTCCCTTAGCTTTTCCACACAGAGCTAGGTTCCTATCAGCTCTGAGCAAAGTGAAACCATCAAGGCTTACAGGAATGTCACTAATCCTGTTATCTAACCAAGTCTTTGTGAAGATTAAAAGACAGGAATTTCTCACCTTGTTTGTGGTGTTGTGTTCAAGCCTGAGAAAGTCAATCTTGCTGTCTAATGAGCATGCATTTGCTAACAGAATTGAGGGGAATGCAGGCCTGTGAGGGTTTGTTTTCAATCTGGCAGCAATTCCAGCTCTGCAGCCTCTTTTCCTGCTTCTGTTGCATCTCTTCCTTTTGGTTCTCATTATTATTGTTCCAGAAAACTTCCATTTCCTGATTTAGGCAATTTGAAGCTTGTTTGGTTAAGATGCTGAGTTCCAGCAATTCTGTGAGTGTTGTAGGACCCAGATGCTCCATAGTTTGCAAGGAATGCAGCCAGAATGACAGCACAATCAAATACTTGATTTCTTGAAGTTTCTTTCTACTGTAAGTTACTGTAATATCATTTAAACGACTTGAAAATGATTTTCTCATTTTTTACCAGAAAAATAAGGCAGATTAAGCATTCCTGTATCACAAGCTAACACAGCCACAGCCTCCGCATTTTTTTTGAATGGCATAAATATGTATTCCAGTGCCTTCCTGTTTACATTGCTACCTCTTTCTCCCTTTGTGTCTGTCCCAATCCCAGATGAGGCATTAAGTGAATGTTTCGGAAATTCTGACCATCAAACTAGAGCTCCAATATTGGTTTTATTTCATTGGCTTCCTTTTCAGGAAATCTGCTTCTTGCAGCTTGAAATTTTGTTCAAATCTTCCACTCTTTTTCTGTTGTTGTTTTCGATCCATTATGGTAATCTGACTTACAAAGTCCTTACCTTCTCTCTTTCATTGCTGTTCTCTGTTGTGTAAGCTGTTTAGGTACATTTCCCACCTCCTGTTTTTCCATAGCTCCATAGTACTGTGTCCACTTAGCAAACCAGCATTGCTCTTGAGTAAACCTCTCTTAATATAAATTGTCTCCTCCTCATTTTCCAGAGTTCCCATGTGCTTAGTGCCTTGTTAAGTTTAGACCAGCTAGTGCGTGCACCAAACAGCACTAAAACCATATCCTAGCATGATCTAACATCTTATCTTTAACCCTAGAAACCAACCTAAGAGATCTCTTTTAAAACCCAATCCTTAAACTGTGATAGTCCACCCTAATACAGGACCAGACATCATGGATATGCAATTCCTGATGTCTCTGTGACAGCTTGTTAGATATGGGCATTCTGAAACAATGTACCAATTGGCTCATGTTCTCAGACAAACAGTTAATCTTTAAAGAAACGAATACAGTATGTAAGAGATGTAAATACACAATTTCCTTAGGAGCAAAACTCTTGCTTACAAACAAGATTGTCAAGAACACACACACAATGCATCCCTCACAGATACCACTCAGCATACACACACATAGATCTTATGCTGAGGAACTTAAAAGAAACATCTTCAAATCTCAAAGATCTCCTAAGCTGTGAAATAGCAACAATTTTCATTAGCAATCACTAAAGCACACACCAAAAGCAACACCAAATGCCACACATAAGCCTACACCCAAAGATTCCCAAAGAATGTGGGGTTTTGGTATAAAGCTTATGGTCTTCACCTTATAAACAGAGGTTGTAGGGTTTAGTTCTACCTGTGGGTTATTGGCTAGGCCTAAAATGGCCCTTCAGGGCAGCTAGCCTAGTATTCACCCATGAATCTAAGAATGAAGCCCATAAGGCAAGCAACTACTTTACCTAATACTCTTATCATTGGGGATTCCACTGTACAACACACAGATGCCCCACTCACCAGGTTAGACAAAAAGATAACTGTTAGTTGCCTATAAGGATCCAGGATCAGCAACATCATGCATGCACTCAAGTCACTACCCCCCAGGTACCAACATGACTCTATCATAGTCCATGTGGATGTAATTGACTTCAGACCTACTTCATTGGACTATACAAAAAGAGACATTATGGATCTCTCTGAATAACTGTCATAGATATGTAAGAGTCTTGCACTGAGCAGCATTCTCACTTCACTAAGGATGATGCCACAGTATGTACATAAAATGATTGCTTTTAATAATTGGCTTAGTTTTTGGTGCCACTCCAAAGAGATCAAATATCTGTCAACATGGGATGATGTGGTTAAGAGACCATGTTGCTTTGCCAAGGATGGTCTGTACCTGTCCCCTTTAGGCTTTTGGGTATTGGCTAAAACTTTATCCACCCCTTTACAGACTTTTAGAAAAAAGAAGCAACCTTAAGATTTTACTTCTCAATGCTAGGAGCCCAAGGAAAAAACTTTACACCCTACAAGCCCTCCTCACTGTAGAAAATATAGATGTGCCATTGCCAAGAACTGGTTTTAAAGCCATAGAAAGTACTCCAGTAGTACTTTTTCAATCATTTAGACTAGCAACATCACAGAAAGGGACAAAAAGTCCTATTTAGCATCTACTTCTTGGAAGTCAAGGCCAATGTCAAAGGTTTTTGGCACACCAAGTTTGCAGATTACTGTAAATTTGGAGCCATCATAGAGGCACCTATGACACCAACATATTGCAAGAGGGTTTAACACAGACAAACAACTGGTGCCAAAGCCACAGTTTAAATGTTCAATGCCAAGACATGTATTATAATGCCCTTTAGGAAATTGTCCACCCATGTTAATTACTTTATCAATAAAACACCCCTAAGAGTCAACCCAGTAAATAGGTATCTGGGAACATATGTAGACAGTAATCAGACCTTCATCCAACATCTAGCGAAGATACTAAGAAAATACTTCTATGTCATCCAACTTATAGGTAAGGGTATGGCATCCAGGTCGAAGGAAGTTATAGTACCACTCTACTCAGCCTTTATCAGACCCATCATTGAGTTCAATGCCCACTTTGTCATGTACGTAACCAGACACCTGTAACAATTGGAATGCCTGCAAATTTTCCTCACCAACAGAATTTAGGACCTTTCTCTGTACACAGTCTCCTACAGTCTACTGAAAGGCAGTCTATGCCTGGCTTATAAGGTATCCTCATATCTTGCCCTGATGGATCTTTTTCACATCTGCAAAACAGACAGCACTAGAAACACTAGATCCAAAGATTTGAACTTTGCTTGTGACATAAACAGAGCATTGTTGAAAGACAGATATGTGACTGAAAGGATAGCCGCATTATGGAATAGGCTATCTATCCATTTGAAGAAGAGCTCACCCCAACCCTATTCAAACAAAACCTTGGTCTGGCTCTCACATGTCTAATGGACGGAGGCTATTAGTAAGCAAACTATTTTCCAATTAACATCCCCCCTAAAAAAATTTTTGCGAACTCCTTACAAATATACCTCACATCCTACTAGATGCCCAAGATACTCAAGGACAAAATTAGTTTGGGGTGCACAGCTAGGCTTATAAAGGCCCTAGTGGTCATTAAGTTAGTAACAACTTATGCGCCTATGTACTTCAGTTTGTTTCATTCAAACCTAAATGAAGAGAATCATTTATATTAAAAGTTTGTAAGTTCCAGCCATGGTAGCCGACTTTGTTGTTTGCTGTTTGCTTTCATTCAAACCTACCCTACTCCTGCCTAGCCAATCAATGAATGTGTAACTGTGGTAAAATATTAGCAGGCATCAGTCACTTTCACTCATAGCCTGCCTTAGAACTCACCAATTGCTGTATTGATTATGTGTATCTCAGATGTCTGATTGTGATCTAAGAAAGGAAAAATGGTTGCAATGATGCATTTTGACTTGATTCACTCAAAGACACACTATCACTGCTAGGCCAAATCAATCAATATTTAAATGCATTTAAATATCAGCAGAGGTCATTCAATCTCATCCATAGGGTGTCTCTGACACCAGCACCAATCATAGCCATTTTTTTTGGTTGTATTCATCTTAGATGCCTGTGAACAAATAAACAAGGAAGACCATCATGTATTTGAACTTGCTGCTGTTGGACACATACAGTACAATCTATTACTACCCTCCTTGCTCACACACACACACACACACACACACACACACACACACACACACACACACACACACACACACACACACACACACACACACACACCAGTTACCGCCACTAATTTGACTGTGTATATATCTCGGAGATGTGACAATAAGTAAATGAATGAATACATAAATACATAAATAATGGCAACAAACAATTTATTCAGCTCTTTCTTGTTACACACTCACACACACACACACACACACACACACACACACACACACACACACACACACACACACACACACACACACACACACACACACACACACAACATTTCCTGTGCTGATGAAGGCTCCAAATGCAGCTAGCTATGATATAGGTAAGAACAAGGTCAGAGTCTTAATGTCCCTGAAGAATTTCTTATACAAAGTCAAGCTGGTATAGTACAAGAGCTTATATAAATTCATCAAGAACTGTACAAAATAGTAAATAAAACTTATGTTGGTTTTTACACAATTTCGTATATATTGTGTCTTTATTGTATTTTGTTTTTGAGGATTATTCACCCTGCTATGCAATACCTTGTATAGTAGATCTTTATTTTCAATTTATTTTAGAAGTTTTTTTTTCTATGTTCTTGCTTTATTTTTTTCTCTCAAAATATATAACAAAAACTGAACTTCACCACAGGACAATTTTTATAAAAATATAAAATGTAATAAATAGCTATATCAGTAAATATCAGGGCTGGATTTGTGAGTGGCTTGTAGGTGAGGCATAGGTCTCCCCTTATAGTTGGTTGGAGACAGAGTAAAGGGATAGGGCTTTTAGTCTATCCACATAGGTCATGTTGTTTACACCCTGCGTTTTCTTTGTGAGGAACCTCTGAGGTCACTCCATCTGCTGTACGTGCCCAGGCAAGTACATGCCAAACAAATGGTACACTGAACTTGATTATTGGTCAAATGAGGGCTGAGTACAGTGAGACTATAATTTTCTTGGATCTGGATGCAATTCCTTTCTCATATATATATATATATATATATATATATATATATATATATATATTACCTCTACATAAAAGTAGCAGATCTAATGACTTCAGTAACTTTAGGCCAATTTGTTATATTACCTCCACTCTCAAAGATACTAGAAAGATATACTCACTCACAGATAAACCATGCAACCCCAGATCACCCACATTTCCACTCACTCTTTTAGAGATCTGCATATTTCAGTAAGTCTGGATCTCTAGCAATGTTAACTATTGATCTTATTCTCTTCTTGCACTGCTGTTCCCCCTGTTCTACACCTGGCTTGCTCAAAACACTCCTATATTTCTACATTCCCTTTTTCTGACTTTTCCTACTTTGACAACTGCCATTTGTCACATACACTAAGCCCATATCGTATAATTTGTAGTTTAATCATGTTTGTAATTCAGCTATAACAGCTATCTGCTCAGCTCAATCCCTCCTTATGCTTTGTTTGCTTGTAATCTTACTATAGTGATTTTGTTCTGTACAGTTAAAGCGCTTTTTCATCCCATCCCAACAAATACCTGATGACATAGCTTCATCCAGAAAATCATTCTGCAACTGCTTTGCCACACTAGTTATAGTGGATGTACATTTCTCAGTGGATATTTCTTTTGAGAATATTGTTGCAACTGCTGATACAAATTTGCTTTAGAGTAACTCCTTATGTAATTGCATTTGACACCCTATTCATATTGGATAAGTTTATCTTTAGCTGATGTTTTCTCTTGTATGTACTACTGCAACTGTTGATATTAATTACTTTTACACGTTACCTTCTTGTCTACACTAAATCTGTAATCACTATACTTCATGTATTGTTCGTACTCACAAAGTTCCTTATATGATCTCTTTGTATGTTTTTTCTTTCACTTGATATGGTTTCGGAGGTTTTCTCTTTGGGCTTCCATTGATAAGTTATCTGGTATGACCAAAGTGGACCTTCTTGGTAACAAACTACAAATAAATAAAATAGTAAGTAAATAATGTATTCTTTCTAGCCATCTGGTGTTGTGAAAATTGGCTCTAGATAATGGTGACTGCTAATGTGACCCAACCTGACCCCATGCTAAAAAATGGGAAAAAGGGGGTCCTTCCTTCTGTAAAGATATGCTAAGAAATCTAGCTAGCTTAGAAAAAGGATTTGTTGACTTTAGCACTTGTTATATTTATTGGAACCAGAAAATTAATTGAGGCTCAAGTCATATACATAGAAGGCAGAAGCAAATATGTTAATTCAGGGAGGTCTTCAGCTACTGAGAATATTTTGCCAGTTTCATGTATATGCACACAGTTTTTTTTTTGTTTGTTTTTTTTTTAGTTTGTTTTGTTTTTTTGGTACTAAAGACTATGATCTTAGTTTTTTCATATGAGAAGGCTGCTTATTTTTTGTAGTCAGTTTAAGAAGTGATCTTGATCATTTTTTCATTCTTTCTTGATAATGGAGGAAGAAGATAAACATTTGTAGATTGTTGCCAGGTCTTCTGTGTGCATCAATATTGGTAAATGTGGAATATCAGAAGGAAGCTAGTTGATAAAAAGAGACAGAATAATAAGATATATATGAGATAGAATCCTGGGATACCCCTTTAATCAGAATGGCACTAGAAGAGGTGTTTGATTCAATTTTAATATTGGCAGTTCTGGGTTATAAGAAGACTCTTTACCATTCAAAGGCTTTAGGATTGAATTCTGACATCTGTGAGCAAATCAAGGAGGATATTTTGGTCTATAAACTTAAATGATTTACTTATGTAAATACAATTTGATCTAGTCAATTCTCTTTTGTCCAGGTTGTTTAGAATATCATCTGTGACAATGTATATGCTGGTTGTAGTAGTACATTCACCCCAAAAATGTTGGTATTTGAATAGCAAGGAATACTTTTACATATAGCTAACTGAGTAAACAATTTCCTCAAGGAGTTTCCTAGAGTAGGAAGAATGGAGATGGGCCTGAAGTTAATTTGGGGATATTTGGATAAAGCATAATAATTACTAACTTCTTCATATGAGACATTATGCTATTGCAGAGGCAGAAGTTATAGGTATCATTCATGGATTATAGTAGGTACTTACAAGAAGTAATAAGTAACCAAGGGAGAAGATCTTCTAAAATTGGGAGGGATCATAATTTGGATTTGATCTAACAATTATTCAATATGCCTAAATATTACACATGGGAAAATTTGCTGTTTTCCCCAGAGTTGGTATATTTAGTTAGGGGGGTTGTGGGGGGCACAGCCCACCACATTGAGGGGTGTGGGGGTGAAGACCCCCACTTGTGTGGGTTTGACATGCTTCGGTGTGTTTTTTTTTTTTTTTTTTTAATGTCGGCCAACTGCCTCTTTTTTTCTGGATTAAAATTCTGGTGATGTGAAACTTCATTAAAATAAGGTTTTGGTGTCATCATCTCGATCATGTAAGTTTCGATTAAATGGATTTTTCGTCTACTCAAGAAGAGTGTATATATGTGTGCTTATCTGTGCCTGTGTTTGGATGCACATGCACATGTGCATTAGATGTTTCGATTTCCAATTTAATTTTGCTACAGAAGCAAAATGTACAGCATTTATCTAGCTTTTAATTATAGACTTACAGTGGATATAGATGATAAAATTAATATAATTATGTGCATTAATGCACAGTCGTTAAACCATAGTGTTAATCTGGTACTTCTGGCACTCATGCTCTTTTTTTGTATTTAGTGGATTTTATTGTTTTTGACAATTTCATTACACAATATATAACTCTTTTTACTTGTTTTTTATTTGTTAAGCAGGTAAGACCACAAGTGATTCTTTTCAGCAGTGACCCAGGAGAACTGTATAACTAATTCACTTGTGGAGAGTCACACACTGTTTATGTAGTAACTCAAAGAATCAAACTCAAGACTATAGGATTATATCCATTACTGCTCAGTGTATGCTGTGATCTGTTTGTTGATTCCTCTGATGCATTTTCATATGAGTCTGCCATGTGTTTTCTGGCACCAACAATGTGTATAGCATTCCCATGCTATTGCATTATTTTATACAGGACTATATAGTCAAAATAAGTGATTTCTATTTTTGTTTTCATTTATATGGAGGTGTAATATGCACTATGGTACGAAGGGAATTACAGAAAGTAAAGTATGCATCTGTTGGAATTCAAAGTTTTGGTAGTTGGTTAAATGATTTTTCCCATACAAGGCAGCTGTTTTTTATTAATAAAGTAATTGCTCTGCTTGCTGTCCCTATGTAGGTAGTTTTAAACAGTAGAAGATAAATTGGTCATTGCCATAACTTGTATGATACATAATAAGAAGCTCTTGCAGAGCTGTGTGTTTCTTTGGAAATAATGATTAAAGTTGTTCAGCATTCGAGGCTATGTGAGTTTGCAGCAAGAAGAATATTCCGTAGCATAGTATGATATTTTAGAGCATTGTTCAGGGGGTTATTTTAAATCAGCTGTGAGTCATGACTTAATTGGCCCCACTAGGGCTTGTTGTACAGATGCCTGAATTGGATGTCTCCTGTAGCTCAGCCTGATTATCACCTGCCTCCCTGTGAAACACTGCAGGTGTAGACCCAACCTGAGCATGAGGGCTTTAAGTGGCCTCATATCATGTACCGTGGCACCAAAAACCACTGACGCCAGCTTCTCTGACACATGACTTACAGTATTTGCAACAATGTGTTTTAAAATGTATTCTATAGTTGTTAAGCACATTTACTATTATTAGTGTATGTATATTTCACTTTACCTTCAATATTTGCATGATTTCTTCCATTTTAATGTGCCTGACATCCTTATGGATATAGCCCCAGACTGGGCAGATATTTGTAGGTTGCCTGAAAGAATTAGTACCACTGAAAGATATTAGCAGAATTATTTATATCCTGTACTTCATTTCTATTTCAGTTTTCAGGTATACTAATATGGATAACAGCTCTTCTAGGAGTTCCAGTTGCATTATGTCATATATATAAAGCCATAATGGGACATAAAATACATTTTAATGCTTTTCACATATACACAATAACTCTAGGTATATGCAAGCAACAAGTTAATTCTGTTAAGAAAACTTTCATTATTGCTCTTTGTTATCCCTTGGCTTTTGGATTTACAGGTATAAAAGACACATTTATATACCATATGAAGTAAATATCACTTAAACACTTAACGATCTGTACTTTTTACCATTCTTGTAACAACACAGTAGTATGAAGAACATCATTTAAGCCATTTGCTTGGAAAGTATTATGTCAGTAATAAAGATTGTCTCCATTGTTCAACAACTGCATTTCTTTCCGAGTTACTTTTAAGTGCAGAATCAACCTGATAAAATGCTGTCCACATCTAACATTTAATGCCTTGATACAGAGAATAACAAAGTGCAATTAAAACGAGGTTAATGCTAGTACTATCACATTCCATCTTGTGCAATGAGTATATCTTAGAATATGCAGCATTTACTGTATATGGCATGCTAGCACAGTATGCTGAAGTATTAACAATACAGATATAAACACTCTGCACATGTGGAACGTGATACAGCAAGTACATGGAGCATAACATTAATTGGGTCATAAAATGAAACAAAGGGTAACCATGTGAGCTAATGGCATATTGGACTTACTTCTAAAGTGCTTCCAATTTGTATTTTTATATCTACTTAGCTGTGCAATGTGTGATAAATAATATGCCGTGTCTATATAAACATGTATCCTGTATATGTTGTTTATAATTTATGCACCAATTTGGGGCTCACTTTTTAATTAAGGTGAATTGCTTTTCATATGTGTACTGTAATAAAATGATAGTAGAAAACCTAGATATATTCTGAGTCTTAATGTGATTCCTGTGTTCTGTCAGTGGCAGGTTTGGTTTGGATTCGTTACCTCTGAAAATTTTAAGTGTGTGTGTGTGTGTGTGTGTGTGTGTGTGTGTGTGTGTGTGTGAGTGCATATATATATATATATATATATATATATATATATATATATATGTATGTATATATATATATATATATATAGATATATACACTCACACACACACACACGCACACACACACACACACACACACACACACACACATATATATATATATATATATATATATATATTTGTGTGAGGAGTTACATGAGTATATTATTGTGCTTGGAAGTTAAAAAAGCTTCTATTTATTTTGTTCCACTGGTCAATGAATTTGCCCTATTTCAGAAGAGAGTCAAGAAGATGGCGACCTAGCATATAGCAACACTTTCAGCAATGCATATATATTACATTTAGGAAGATGCAAAAAAAGAGAATATAGAGGCTATTAAATAATGCAATAATTGTGATAAGCCTGCATGTCTACAAGTACTGCAAATGAAGTTCAAGGTTAACAACTGCAAATTTCACATCAGTTGTGGTGCTGGCTTGGTAATGGCAATAGAAGGTGCACATAAACTTAGTGCCTTGTAGTTTCATAGGTTTGTAGGTTAGTACTAATTTAATTGACCTTACAGGCCATTTTAAGCTTAGCAAACAATCTCATTTGCTGCATAAAATTAACCTATCCTGTTGGAATTTAGATTCACATAACCTGTCCAAGATCTATATTTATACTAGTGATGATTTACTAGCTCAAACCATAGATATTTGGAGGGGACCCATGCATTGGGATAAAGCATTTAGGAACTGTCTCTATCCATTAGTAGTACTAGAAGAGTCCTAGGGTAAATTATCCACATTCCATTCACTGATCCAAGTTATACTTGAATGTGATCAGGGATGACCTTTGTTTTATGTGAATGAGAAGTCTGCTTTAGAGCAGTGGTATCCTTTGTATGATATAACTGCCCCTCCAAACCATTTTGTTAATGCTGTAGAAGAGGTTTATGTCCCCGGTTCAAGTATTTCTGATACTATTTGACTTGGGAATGTGAAGTAAATCCAGCAGTAATAGTTAAGTGAATACCTTCTATGCTATACAGTGGTCACCTCTTAATAGTCTGTAAGAGACTGAATATAGCAATAGGACTTTAAGGGGGTCTATAAAGGATATACTGTTTGAGCCTTGTATCCTTTTTGTAAGGTATCTTTGTGAATGCTCCAGTTATTGCATGTACCTGAAAAAATACATGCCAAAAGGGGCATTATACTCAATGATTGGCCTAATAAGGGCTGAGTAAAGGGGGACAATGACATCCCTAGATCTAGAAGCAATCTATTTGTTTATAAGCTGTGCAGCATAGAAGGGCTTCCTTACCACAGTGGACACATTCTGGTCAAAAGTTATGAGTGTGTCCAGATAAGTTCCCAAGTCACAATCTACTGGGTCAGTTCTTAAGGATGTGTTGTCAATGTGTTAGTTCCCTGGGGGAGTCAACTTTCCAAAGGAGATGATAATACATTTTTTGACATTTAGCTTTAGTCCATGATTTTGCCACCAGTTATTTGTTTAAGACAAGCCTTTCTGTAGGATGACAGAGTCTTTTGGTGATTCAGTTACTGCTCCTACCTTACAATCGTCTGCAAACTTAGTCAACCAGAGCTCTTTGGCATTGACATGTACTTTGCAGATGTAGATGTCGAACAGAAGGGGTCCCAGTATTGAACCCTTTCCTCTATTTTAAGCTCCTGCATCCTATCTGCCAGTTGACAATCAAGAAGGTAAAGAAGAGATTTATTTCTAGTTTGTTAAGCTTTTCTATTATGACTGAGTGGAAGATTGAATCAAAAGTCTTGGCCAGATTAAGTTAGGTGGTAGTTACCATTTTACCTTTGTCCACTGCTTTGGTGACCTTTTCAAAAGACTCTACCCAGTTGAGTAACCTTAACCTGTTCTCGACAAATTCAAAATGAACTTCATCCAGTGTTTGAAGGTTCTCTATCTCCTTATTGATTAACTCCATGATAATTCTTTCCATGGCTTTGCATATTAGGCTGGTCAGACTTCTGAGTCTGTATTAGCCTGGGTCTGTGGAAGGTCCTCCCATATGCAGGAGAAGACCTGTTACTGCTCTTCATTACCTTGGTACAAAACCCATATGGAAGGTAACACTGAACAGTGTTCTTAGGGGTGTGGCATTATTACACTCCATGCTGTTTGAGATGTATCCTGGGGGAGTGCCAAGACTCATGGATGCAGCATTTGTTTTTTTTTCTATTTTTGATAGTGCTTTCAGGACTTATTCTTGTATGGTAGTTGGTGGTAAGTTGGTTTCAAATATTTCATATGAGAAAGATGGAAGGAGAGAGAGAGATGTAACATCTGAGATTAATTTATTGGTCAGTAGTTTAGCTATATCGTCAGCTTCAATTTAGGTAGCATTGTTTAAAATCAGCTCAGTGCATTGTATTATATTCCTGAGATTACAACCATTATTGAAAAAGCCTTGTGATTGTCTTTGCTTGAATGGCTACTTTTGCATCAGACCTGGCATTGGCAGATTTAATTAAGCACCTGAGTTGCTTGTTTAATATAACAATGAGGGCTCTAGCATTCTTTGTGCTGTTTTCTTAATTTTAGTCAATAATCTCTGCCTTTTATTGTAAAGCTTGTTGATATTAACATTTGGTATGTCCTTCATTTGTTTTTACTGGTTAAAGTTGCATCTGCGCAGCTGTTTACATGCTGGCATAGTTTAGTGGTGTATGTTGCAATATATTCAGCAGAGTTAACTGGGGTTGGTTGGGATTTGAAGCTTGCCAACGTATCATTTAGGAGAAAGTCGTTTTCTTAGAGGAATTTTTAAAGGTACCAGGGGCTGAAGTGGTCCTTGTATTCTATTTTATTTCAAAGGAGATGGTTTTATGGTCAGACCTAACAAGTGATGAAGATATGCAAATCCTAGTGAAAGATGGTCCCATATTAGTAAGGAACAGAACTAAGATGTTAGTCCTCCTTGAGGGTACTTTAACTAGTTGTTTCAGGGCATTTGTATTGACAACGTCCAGGAATCTCTGTGCTTGTGCACTAGTGGTGGTATAGATTTCTTAATATTTAGTTAGATAGTTTAGATCACTCATGAAAATGGTATTGGGTTTAATATTGAGTGACGTTAGTTCTTGTAGATAGGTATTATGATTTTCTTGGGTCATAGATGGAGTTTTATAAGTAGCTAATATGTGGTAAGGCACCCCTCCATACCTCTCAACTGTACTGATTTTAGCAGAATGTCCAAATTTTTGCCTCATATTTTAGATCAGTTTTTCATAAAATTGTGTTTTTTCTGGCAAATTAGTGGCAAATCAATGGCAGACATTTAAGTTTCAGACTTCATACCCTTCAGAAAAATGGTGCCAATGCAAAACCTGTTATTCTATCAACTTTCTAAGTTTGTAAGAGCAATATTTAAAAATTGCCCCTATATTTGGGCCTTTGTGCCACTTTTATTTATGGCTTTGTCCAGATTTCTTGCTCTAAAGGTTGAGAGGTATGCTGCCCTCTGATGGTGATTTGGGCATGAAGAAGCTCTACTGATCATGCTGCTTAACCAGCCATGATGTGAGTCTTTTCTGATTGAAGACACGCCTACCTTTTTTTTCTTCCTGTGCAGTGATTGGTCTAAAAGTGAGGAAGGCGTTATAACTCTGCACAGCCTGAGTGCTCTCCTATATTTTAAATCATATTTCATTCACTACACTGACATCTACTTCTTTCACGGTGAGGAGGGCTTGTACAGAGTAGAATTACTTGTTTAGGCTCTTAGCATTGATCTGTAACACCTTTATATTTTCCTTTGCATGTTTCATATTATCAGAAGGTATATCTGGTTAACATTGAGAAAAAAAAGCACTATGGGGTGGATAATGTTTGCCAATATTCAAAAGCCTAGAGGGGACAGGTGCTGGCAATGTCTGGTGATACATTGTGGTCTGTTGATCATGTTCTCCCAGGCTAACAAATACAGGACCCCCTTCAAGTGGTATAAAAAATTACTTTATGCTCATATTGTGGCATCATCCTTGAAGAAGGTAGAATGGTGTTCAATGCTTGGTTCATATAGGCCTGGGATGCACAGTCTAAGAGCTCCATCATGTCTCTCTTCATGTAGTCCAGGGAGGTATGTCTCATGTCATTGACACCCACATGTATTATGACACAGTCATACAAGTGCTTGTGCAAGGACTTGTGTGCAAATTACTGGCAAATCATTAAAGACGGGTTAGAAAATAATGACAGACGTTTGAGTTTCAGACTTCATACTTACTGTCACCAATTTGGGATTACTAAACCTATATCCGCAGGTCTGCAGTCATTAATTATATCCAAGCACAATCACCTCCCCCTCCTCCCTATATGGATGAGACAGGATAAGCTATTCACTCCAAGGCCCCCCCTGCCTCTTTCAGAAAAAGAGCTATGATTCAGACTAGGATCATCTGGGTCAAAGTCAGAGTTTTATCATGTTTTGCTACAGAGCCAGGTCTGTTCTTACCATTTTGATTAGCTAGATGTAAACAAACTAATGATGCCCCAATCTCCAATGCTTTGTATTTATTTATTTACTTATGTATGCATTTTAGTTCATCTTAGTAGAATTACTCACTGTAAATGATCTGTGGCTTTGAAATATTAGTTTGAAAGAACAATAATATGGCTACAAGGCAAATAGTGCATTAAAAAGGGCAGTAATGTTTTAGCATGGCTACAATATTCCTAAATAAAATAGAGGACTTCAGCATAACATAGAGAATTATGTGTTGGAGACATGGATGCAAAGAAATTCAACTCGAGGGAGAAGTTCAAGAGGTGAATGTTGACATCCATGTTGAGAATGCATAATATCCTGCACTATGTTCAGATAGATCTGATCATAATTCTTTGTAAGTGCATGATTCACTTGTTGCTGTGTACTACAAAAGTTAGAGGGGAAAAAAAGAAGTGTAGTAGGAGAGAGTATGTTGAAGCTCAGAAAGCAGTAATAGTTGTTTGTCGATAATTATTTTTAGGAGTTTAGAGAGGGGATAAACTGGAAATGGGTCGGAAGTTAGGTGTATCACCATAATCACCACATTTACGGATAGGGATGATACAAGCTTTTTTTTCAAAGAGTTGGGACCTAGGATTTGAGAATAGCTCTGTTGTTGAGGATGCTCACTAGGTATTCAGACGGAAGATTATCAGCAGAGTTAAAATTAGGGTTGAGTTTGAGAACAATTTTTTTAGTGAGGTAGTAGAGACAGGTTGGCGTGTACAGGAGGGAGGGCTTGTTAAATTATCATGATTAGATGAAGGTAGGGTAGTTGTAGCCTATGAACTGTTGGAGCTGTTTTGTAGGAACAAGGTGGGGAAGAATGAGGGGAGTTAGAAGACATGAACAGAAGTGGATGAGGAGTACCTGAAGTTAGGGTGGCGATACTTTCCATGAAGGAGTTATTGAACATGGTGGCTGTTTACAGAGGAGTGCTATCTGGAGATGGCTTGGGTCTTTTTTGGATCCTGGGTGGAGAAGGAAGCTGATATCCGACCAAAGCTTTTTTGGGTTGTGTTTGTGTTTGGCTTGCTGGAGGTATAATATTGTTTTTTTCCTTAATTACCTGTTTATGACCTGGTTTCATAGGTTTGTGAACATTTGTACATTACTGTTAGTTTTGTTAGTTTTTAGCTATTCTATCCGGCTTTATCTCTATCAGCCATGAGATGCTTAGTTTCTTTAGTGAGCCAAGGAGCATGATTGAATTTGGTTCCTTTTAGTGTGGATGGCAATCAGACTATTTAGGATATCCAAGGATGTTGTGTTGTGTTGAAGCAATTAGCAGCTTCATCTAGGGAGAGGTTTATTAGGGATGTCCAATTTATGTTTTTTAGTGAGTCAATGAATTCCTGGGATGAAACTTAAGAGAGATTATGAGTTGTTTTAGAGTTGTGAACTTTGGGAATTTGTGGAATTGTTCTGAGCGCTTAGACTGGCACGTGGTCACTGAGGGTATCAGGGAGTGTACCTACACTGGTAAGTTTAGTAGGGTCAGAGACCAGAATCCATTCTAGAATGGTGTTTTGATTATTTGCTTTATTATATCTTGCTGGGGTAGTGAATAGTTACATAAAATTATATAGGTTTATATAGGTTTATACTATTTGCTGGGAATTCAGTGGTTAGATTTTGCCAATGAACATTAACATCACCAAGTATGATTGTTTTGTTAGCAATTATATTTGTTAGTCGGGACAAAATATTTTTTGTGTGGGAATGTTGTAACCAGGGGGGGAGGGTGTAAATAACAGTAATACAGATGCTTTTAGTTTTGTTAATTTTTAAAAAAACTAACAAGAATTACAGCATTTGCAAATGTTGGTAAGTTCTGATAGTAGGGAATAAAACTGTAGGCATTAGAGAATAGAAGACCTAATCCCCCACTTTCTTTTGTAATCTGCATCCTCAGAGGATGCTATTGCCAAGGCTAAATTTTTGAATCATTTATATTTGGTTTAAGCCATAATCTGAGGCTGCTACTATGCCAGGTCTATATATACAGAGAGAGAGAGAGAGAGAGCCATGCTTGAAAATGAGTTATTGTTTTATTGTATATGCTATGCAGACTATTTGTTAGTAGATTTAATGATTTTGATGTGGCTTTGGGGGAGGGGAGAAGTAAGTTTAGATGTTTATAGTAGATTACTTTATCCTTCAGGTTGTGATACCATACAATATGGGATGGGAGTGCTTGGGAATATGATGGTTGAGATAACTGCTTTAGAAATAATAGATGGAAGTTGTTTTATATTAGAAAGAAAGAACCCAACCCATAACCCAGCAAAAGACTGAAATAGGGAAATTCTTCAGCTACTAAAATTAAGTTTTTGTTTATAGCATAAGATTGTGTACATTGCCCAGACGCCCTGATAAAAAGAGAAATGTTTTGCAAAGAGTCGAATGTTTCAAGAAGGAAGGACTTTGCAGTTGGGCTAGGGGCATCTGAGCTTTTAATTAAATTGGGTTGTAAGCAAAATGATCTTGGTTCCACAGTACACAGACAATAATCCTGTTCAGTAGTTGGAAGGGCGAAGGAGGGGCAAGAGATTAACTATCTGGTGTAGGAGGTTGCCTGTGTATTAATGAAGATTCACGGATCTTTCAGTAATCTCCTCCCCCTAGTTACAACACTGTGTAAATCAAACATTCAGTCACAGAACACATTGGCTGCCATAATTGTTGTTTAAGTGTTAACATTAAATCTTGAATTAAAGACCAAAACAATGTTTTCTTGGTACTGTGGGTTACCCAAGTTAACTCTATCAAGTCAATTATAATACATTACACCATTTTACAATGATGTTTGATATGTTAATGTTTTTACAAGCATAAACAACTTAGCCTATACACTAAATACATTGGTGTGCTTTTTACAATATGTTCTGCACTTGAAAAAACTGATGCTAAATATTTTTATTGATGTTTTCTTCAAACCACTGATATCGCAAAAGCTCATAGTTACATAATGTCTACTTGAGCAGTTGGCCATGTGGAACTAATCATGAGCGGAGTAATTATCACTTTTAATTATTAGGCCCAGAGATGAGTATACTTTCAGGAAAATCAAGTCCTGCACTGTTAACTATATACTGCTTTTGTCACTGGAACGATCAGTGACTTAAATGAGTTTGTTTCCATAATGTTGGAATCGGAGTAGTTCCTATCATCAGCTGAATAATGCAGTTTTAACTTTTGATTCGACTCGGGACCTCCATACCCAAGGAGATTCTAGGCAGTGCCACACAGGAAAAGTTAGTGAATGTGAAGTGACATGGCACATTTTGACAATATCTAGTATGTTAGAAGTGAATTATTTTTTAAAATATAAATGAAATATATGGATATGCTAACACTTTCACCCTTTCAATAAACTGAAATATTTTTGATGTTTGTTTTTGGTTTCTTTCAAACATTATTAAATGTTTATCTCATCCCTTTTCTATCATTACTACCAGTACTACCTTTTAATGTGAAATAAGTGTCATGTGTTTGGTTGACTGTTGCTTTAGCTGACAGCCAGAAGTGCCACACAGGAAAAGTTAGTGAATGTGAAGTGACACGGCACATTTTGACAATATCTAGTATGTTAGAAGTGAATTATTTTTTAAAACATAAACGAAATATATGGATATGCTAACACTTTCACCCTTTCAATAAACTGAAATATTTTTGATCTTTGTTTTTGGTTTCTTTCAAACATTATTAAATGTTTATCTCATCCCTTTTCTATCATTACTACCAGTACTACCTTTTAATGTGAAATAAGTGTCATGTGTTTGGTTGACTGTTGCTTTGGCTGACAGCCAGAAGTGCAGGATCATTTATGAACGTCTGGTTTATCAAATGGATGTTACATCAAATGCTTGCTTTGCTAAACAAGTAAGTGGATGTATAGTAGGTGTGTGGTGTGTATGTGTGTGTGTGTGTGTGTGTGTGTGTGTGTGTGTGTGTGTGTGTGTGTGTGTGTGTGTGTGTGGGTGTGTGTATGTGTGTGGATGTGTGCGCGAGTGCATGTGTGCATGCTGAGTGTCCAAGCTGTCTTGTTTAGTGATAGTATTTTTGGGAATAGCTTTTTTAATGTTAAGATGCATGCTAGGTTTAGGGGCAGGGGTATGGTTAGGGTTAGCAAATATTTCTACAGATATAGTTATAGATAAATAGATATATAGAAGTAGATATAGATAGATACACACCAGACTACCAGACATGTAGTTATAGGTTCATATGTTCATAGGAGATTACTAGGCTAACGTCTTAAAGCACTGATAAGTCTTGATGGTATACATGGATTTGGTCGTACGGCCAAATGTCGAACACAACATGGTCTAAAGCAGAATGGCAGTTCCGCATAATTGCGAACACAATTATGTCGAAACACCAAACATTCCCCCCCTTTTTGAGCCATGGTAGTGCTTGTTTAGGTGGTAGAGCGGTCGGAAATGTCGAATTCCAAATTTTGTATGGCATTCCGACTGTTTGACACCTAAATCTTCGACATGTAAGTTAGAAGAAAACCCTGTTTGACATTTGGTTGTAGGACCAATTCCAAGTAAACCATCTTGATTTATGATCTCTAGGGGTTAGAGGATGACTTAGGTTTGTGCCTATTCCTTTGAATATTTTACAAACTGCCCCTGTCCATAAGGGACATAGGCACTACCCAAGGAGTGAATTTACAATTACCCATCCATTGATCCAAACTGCATTTGAAGAGGCCAGGGAATGGTTCTGCTTAACACGAATAGGAAGTCTGTTCCAAAGAATGGGTAATCTCTGAGACACATATTTGTCTCTCCAGCATGTTTTGTTTGAGCTGTGGACCAAGTATAGATCCCTAAATCAGGTGACCCTCATGCTTTTAGTCTTGTGAATGAGCAACCACAACATCAGGGCTGAATTTGTGAGTGTCTTGCAAGTTAGGCATAGGTCACCCCTTAATAGTTATACAAGGGATATGATCAATTTCAACAATTGTCAACACTGTATTTTCTTTGTGAGGAACCTCTGAGGTCATTCCAGCTGTTGTAAGTGGGTAGTCAAGCACATGCCAATCAGTGCATTGAAATCGATTATTGGTCTAAAGAGATCTGAGTACAGTGGAACTATAAATTCCTTGCATCTGGATGTCATACCCTTACTTATAAGCTGTGCCACATAGAAGGACTTCCTCAACACTATAGACACATAGCAGTCAAAGTTCTGGTTGTTATCTGTGTACCTACATCTCTCACATCTGAGTCCACTCTTAGGGGTGTGCTATTAATGTTGTTATTTGTGGGGGTATTTGACTTCCCAAAGGGTATGGTTTTGCATTTTTTGCATTTCGTTTTAAGCCATGGCTCTAGCACTAAACATTTGTCTAATTTAGACCCTTCTGAAGGATATCTGCATTGATGGGGGATTCAGTGATCGCTCCCAAATTGCAGTCATTATGAGGAAACGTCTGTGTAAAAAATATATTAATGCCATAAAAAACCTGCACTATCTAGTTATGTTGCATATATACCCAAACACATTACCTACTATCTGCTGATCAACAAAAGAATGTTTATGTTAAATCCTAATGGATGTAGTGACTTTTTTCCATTGGCAATGAGCCACTACTTCTAAGGCTAGGAGCAGGCATGGCTGATATTAAAGACTAAAAGAGAATGGACACAACTAGAAGCAATAGACTGATGGACATTAAATACTTTATAAGGGGTTTCTCAGAACTAAATGAAATGTTTACGTATATACCTAACATGGATTGAACTCCCCAACCTTGTTAGAATTACCCGTTTATTTTTCCTGGTTAACAAATGTAAAATAAATAAATAAAATAAATAATTAGTTCTATTTATTCCAGAATCAAACACGTTTTGCTAACGTTCTTTTCTGCTTTGATTTTCTCTAGTCTTGAATATTGGCTAATCATGCAACTAGCTAATACACAAAGGGCTACTACATGGTTCAAAAGGGATCTATGGTAATTCAAGAAAGATACAATTTGAGGATAAAAAAGGTGTACAAAGACATGCTAATGGCAGTAAGAATGGACACAGTTCATAACATACAGCTGATCTGGATCAACTGTGTGGCTATAATTTTAAAATACACAAAGTCCAGATCTAAGGAAGATCACACACTTGGGATGTGCATAAAAAGCTAAACAGGCAGAATATTTGTTTTCAGAGAATAGTGATTTTTGAGTACTCTGTCTATAATCATTAAGATGCAAAAGATCAAAGAGATTTTAAAAGAATAGTTCAGAAACATTACCCAGAAATTCTATCTAGCCATACCCATTGACGAGGTGAACTGCCCCAACATGCATTTTTTACTGTTTGTAGTCGTTTAAAGCTATTTTGAGTGTATTTTTTACTGTTTTTGCCTTATCTTTAAAAAAAAATGTTTTCCTTGTTTCCCACCTTTCTAAGCTAGTATAGTCCAGTTTTCAGGCTAGTGCTGAATTCAAGGCTGTGTTACAAGTTTCTGAGTTGCCCATACCTTACTTGGTTAGAGGGAGTTTTCTCTGTTCACCTGTGAGAGAGGGAGCTTTTGAGCAGCCATCTGTCCCTGGAGGAGTGGTTCCAGCCCAGAAGTTAGTAGTTTAAGGGCCATTTTGGGCTAATTTCTATCTTTTTCATTTCCCTGCTGTAAAAACCACGTTTGCATGGTTTTGCACGTCCGGGCAGTGCCGGTTAGCTAGGGCTAAATTTATCCCTGCTCCACCAAGTCTCCTCTTCAGTTTTTCCCTTGAAAGTAGTCTAACTCTCAACCTAAGCACTTAAAAAGCATCCTACAGTCCAGCACTTGCTCAGACCTAATAGCAAGCACTAATATACCCCGACACTTGATTGCCCAGCAGGGCAAGGCTCATTATTCACCCCTCACAAACCAAGTGACTAAGCAGCTCACCCTACTATTCAGGCATGACCAAAGGGCAATTTCAGGTATACTCTCCAGTCCAGCTGGTAAACTTGGTTATCCTGAGGCAATGTTACAACTGCCTCATGTACACAGACAACCCTCTCCTACTACCATAAAACATTAACATATGCGAGAGATGCAATTATATAGCTAAATTGGAGGCTAAGCTCTCTCCACCCAAGACTGGAACAGGCAGTCATGAGGAGAAGGTTAACACTTGCACCACACCTCCAGCCTTACATAGACATAGTAAACCAGCACTGGAAAACAATACACATGAATACACAAAATCATACTTAGAGGCTCTAAATAAAAACCTGCAAAAGCATCACAGACCTCCAAAGCAGACACCCAAAATACCTGTACCTCCCGTCACAAACCAGACTTCACAAAAAACACAAAATCGGTGTGCCGCACAATCACAGACCTTAAGGCGAAATAACATACCTAACACACTAGTAATAGGCGACTCTATAGTTAGGCACACTGACGTCCCACTCCCTAGGCTGAACAAGGAGAAGGTTACTGTTAGCTGCCTGTCGGGAGCCAGAATCTGCCACATAACACAAGCACTCAGGTCACTCCAGAACAAGTACAAATATGACTCTGTCATTGTTCATGTTGGTGTGAATAACCTGAGACGTACCTCCCTGGACTACATGAAAAGAGACATGGAAGAGCTCTCTGATCATGTAGCCCAGGCGGGTATGACCCTGACCCTGAGTAGCATCCTGCCCTCACCAAGAATGATACTGCATTATAAAGAAAAAATGATCAATTTCAACAATTGGCTAAGGTTCTGGTGTCATTCAAAGGGGATACAGTGTCTGTCAGCCTGGGAAGACATGCTCGACAGGCCTCGTTGCTTCGCAAGAGACGGCTTGCACCTGTCACCCATAGGCTTTTGAATATTGGCCAAGACTCTTGCTGCCCCCATAGGGCTTTTTTTAGGCAAGGCTCAAAAGTCAAACCCACCTCTGTAAACGGCACAAATAAAAAAATGAGGGTTATGCTACTCAATGTCAGGAGTTTAAATCTCAAAATGCACGCGCTCGAAGCACTCCTCAGTATGGAGAACGTTGACATCTGTGCAGTAACTGAAACCTGGTTCAAGGCTCCACAGTGCACCCCAGCACTACTGGGCTACAACTCATACCACACATTTCGGCCACAGAACATGGAATGAAACACAAAAATAGGGGGTGTATCCATATTCATCAAAGATTCATACACCTCCAGGTTAGTGGCGCAGCATGATACCTCCGAGATCATCCATGTGCAACTAACATCAGGCAAATCTGCAATGCAAATTGTGACCTGCTACAGATCACCCTCCATGACCGAGGACCACCCCTCTGCCTTTCTGGAGACTTTTAAAACATGAAGGTCCTACTGAACACCCTGATATTGGGTGATTTCAATTACCCTACCGTTAACTGGGAAAACTACTCAAGTACAAACTTCCAGGTCCATCACTTCCTGGAATTTATCAACTCAAATGCCCTGAATCAGCTGGTAAACTCCCCTACCAGAGGTGAAAACATATTGGACCTGGTCATCACCAACCTGGGCGACAGGTGTTCCACACAGAGGTCAACCCGTCACTGGTTAGATCAGACCATAAACTAATCACTCTGGATGTCCACCCAAGGAAATCACAGTGAAAAACTTTTCTATAGCAAACTTCACCTTACTTAAGACAGAGGTGGTAAGTTTCACAGCCCCCACGCTAAAGGATAACAGTGTCCAAGAAGCAGGAACCTTTACAAATGCACTCTATGAGCACCTACAAGGATGGCTGGATCATGCCATCCCTAGCAAAACCAAGACTCACTCCCCTAAGAGAAGGAAACCAGTCTGGTGGATCCCTGCCATAAACAGGCTATACAATAGAAGGAGGAAACTAGTTCAGAAAAAAAGCAAATCCCAAGAAGGAAAGACATCCCTGATCAGTATCAGTAAGAAACTAAGGTCCCTCATAAAATCCTCCAAGGCTAACTTCGAAAGAAAAATAGCCAAGGATTCGAAAGATAACCACAAAGCCTTCTTTAGCTATGTCAAGAATCTAAGTGGCAACTCACAGATATGCTCTGAGCTAGTGCAAAATAACACAAAATATACTGAACCCACTTATATTGCCAGCATCCTGGCAGATAAATACAGTGCAAACTTAACCCCCTCTCACCCCTAAAAGGGCCCACAACAATACCGGAGAAGTGTAGTGTCCCAGAAATCACAGACGCACAGGTGAAAACAGCCCTTTCAAAAGCCAAAAGCATAGCGTCAATGGGGCCAGATGGTGTCCCAGGCTGCATCATGCACAAACTACAGAACGAACTAACCCCCCACCTAAACACACTGTTCAACCTCAGCCTCTCAACAGGCTACATGCCCATAGAATGACGCACAGCAATGGTTATTCTGCTCCACAAAGGAGGGGCTACAACTGACCCAGGTAACTATCTCCCCATAAGCCTGACTAGCCTGGTCTGCAAGGCTATGGGGCGCATCATCATGGAACTCATTAACAAAGACATTGGGAACCTCCAAACACTTGACCTGACCCAGTTTGGCTTTGTTAAGGGCAGATCATGCCTACTAAACCTGGTTGACTTCTTCGAGACAGTCACCAAGGCCATAGATGAGGAAAAGGTAGTTCACACAGCCTACCCTGACCTCGCCAAGGCTTTTGACACCATTCCCCACTCGGGAATTATAGAAAAACTCACCAGCCTGATCATGAACCCCTACATCACAAGATGGGTTGCCAACTGGCTTGCAGACAGAACTCACACAGTAAGAATAGCGGGCTCCAGGTCCGACTTTAAACCAGTCACAAGTGGTGTCCCACAAGGCTTGGTCCTGGGACCCCTACTGTTTGGCATATACTTCTCAGAAGTACAGGCAAACACAGGAGGACTATGGCTAACCAAGTTCGCTGATGACTGCAAACTGGGAGCCATAACTGACTCTCCGGCTGACACAGACATTCTCCAAAAGGGCCTTACTGAGATGGACACCTGGTGTCAAAGTCATGGTCTCAAGCTAAATGCCAAAAAATACATAGTCATCCCTTTTGGGAAAAACAAAACACCCATGAATTACCACATAGGTGGCAGCCCCCTTAATACAGAAGAGGTAATAAGAGATCTGGGGACCCAGGTAGATAGTAATTTCTGCTTTGACAATCATATTGCCGAAGTAGTTAGGAAATCCTTCTATGTAGCCCATCTAATTACTAAAGGGTTTGCATCTAGAAATAAAGAGTTTATAGTGCCCCTCTACCTGTCACTCATCAGACCCATCATAGAGTACAATGCCCCATTTGGGATGTACCTCACAAGACACTTCTAACTGCTGGAAAGACCACGAAAGTACCTCACCAAGAGGATTACTGGTCTAAAACATATGTCCTATGCAGCCCGACTGGAAAAACTCCAGCTGTACTCAGTGGCATATCGTTACTCAGAGGTGATCTCTGCCAGACTTTCAAAGCCATGTCCAACTCAGAATTGATGGACATGCTCCACCTAAAGAAATCCAAATCACTGCGAGCCACTCACTCTAGTGAGCTAAACCTTTCCCCAACAATAAATAGAACATGCTGGAGGGATAGATTTCTGTCACAGAGACTCCCCAAGCTTTGGAACAAAATTCCTAACTACATTAGGCAGAGCTCCTCACTAACACTCTTCAAGAGAAACCTTGACAAGTGGATGGGTAACAAAAAATACACCCCTGGGATCACTCCATTGGCTCTTCTTGACAGAGGCTCAGTTAATTAATCAATGGGGTGGCGAAAGCTGATACACTCTGGCTAGGTTTATAAATGCCCATGGGCAGATAGCCTAGTACCTACCTATGAACCTATGAACCTATGCTTTGTAAAACCTGTTGCATGATAATAACCCTGACCTTAAACATTATCCCTTTCTGTTTCAGTAGAAGAGTTTTCATTTATGGCAGTACAGCATTACACAAAAAATGTACTCTTCTTAGAAATGTACAGCCTTTGAAGCTTGCATTCTTGCAAATTTGCATTTGTAAATGGTTAGAATAAAATAGAGAAGAAAGCAGTCTCGAATCAAAACACAAATCAGATTAATTGAATACTAGTATATATTAATCATGACCAACATATTCACAAATGTTCGGTTTCTGTTAGAATAAAGTAAATATTACATAGCTCAACATGTGGTAGAGGCAGGTAGAACACATTGTTTAGAGCTCTATAAAACCACACACACAACACACATGCACACATAATGCAATATTATTATATTTTATATTTTTTTATATTTTTTTTTATTTTTTTATATACATATATATATATATATACATTTTTATATATATTGTTAGGTATTATAACAAGTTTGTTTTAAAAGAAAGTATATTCTTAGAAACATATTATGATCTTGATTCTTGCATAGTATTTACAGTGTATTTGAATAATTGATTATATTTGTGTTCATGAATTGTATATAAAGGAATGATGGTCCCAATATATATATTCCCGTGTATTGGCGGGTATTTATCAAGCAACCTTTGGTACTTTTAAATATTACATATGTCACAAGCAGTTAAGCTTAATCTATAGATGAACTAGACATCCAAAATTATGTTCTGTGACTTTGACCAAGGAAGGGACTATTAAGGTTCGAAATGTTTCAGAACATAATAATAACATTAAAACTGTGATTACTAAATGTGCTCTTTTGTTTTCCTGGCCTCTTTCCATTTGTTCTCTTAGTATAGGCACTATAATTCTTAACCTGTCCTGAAAAATGCGTTATCATACTTTTAAAGGTTTTTTTCCTCCTCCTCCAATGTTTCAGGGATGTCAGCTATACAGCAGTTCAAAGAATGTGAATCCAGTTGAGGCTTGGGGTACTTCTATTGCAATAAAGACAAGAAATAGAAGTAGTTAGTCCCAGTTTCTCCCATCAACTTCTGGAGATGGCTACCATACCGCAGTTCAAATGGTGTGAATTCTTCTGAGGATTTGGGTACTTCTCTTATAGCAGTTAGTTCCAGTTTTTTTCAATTCACTTCTACAGCTTTCTGTAAAATAGACTTTAAACGTTGTATTAAAGTGGCCACCTTTCTTACCTGTTTTGAGGGTGGGACACAGATGCCCTTAGTTGTTTCTCTTTAAAAAATGACGATGCTCATAAATTATTCCAAACATATATGTGGTGCCTTGGTCAGTAAGAATTTTGCAGAAATTACTACTTGAGGAAAAAAAAAGGCAGTACTAATTATTTTGCCTTCACCATAAATAGGAATGCTCTTTCGGGGAACTAGGATTTCAAAGCATAGACATTAATTACTAGGATGATGACCCTTACTTGATTTTATAAGTGGGCCCACAATGTCCATTGCTACTTACTCAAATGGGACATCTGTGATCTGTATGGGTGACAGATGGTTCTTAAATCCTGGGCTGGCTGCTGTCTTTTGACATAGTGCACAAAACATCTCTACTTCCTTCATAATACTAGGCCAGTGAAAAATCTAGATAAAATTCTAATGTTTTTCTTATCCATTCCTAAAGTCAAACTTTGGTTGTATGTTTAAGATTAAGGTCATCCCAAGTGTTGAATCTAATAACTGCCTCAGTCTCTTTTCTTTATCTTTGGCTGCTCTATAGATCAGACAGTTTTGCTGCTTGATCTATGGGTGTGATATGAGGTTGTTCTTTTCCTTTAGTACTCCATCGACTATTTCCATCTTCACTCTGACTCTGCTTAGTCTATTGTATTTCCACTGAGCTTCTGGATTAACTGGGAGGGCAGACAAGTCAGCATTAACTCTCAACAATATTTGGGTGTGAATTGGAGGCCATGTCCTCTTCTCCAATAAATGCTCGCTAGGGCTTTATCTCTAAAAAGGGAAACTCACATAAATCATTTTCTTCCAATGGGATTACTTGTAGCTTCCATTTTTTTCTTCAATATTTTACTTATTTCCTTTTTCCTTATAGCCCTGCTTGTTTCTGACTGGCTAATTGCTTTGATGCATCAGGGAGAAGCTTAAGACTTTTTTGTCTACTGTAAGATTCACCCATCTATTCCTTAGATTCTCCATTTACTTCTCTTAGTGTATTCTTAACTATGGGTACTTCTGAATCAGTTATTACTCTATTGTTAAAACAACTGGTGCATTTTGTCAGGCTTCACCTTTTCAATCATTTGACATACTGACTTCCTTTATTATTTTAATAACCAGAATCTTTTGACCAGGCTCTGTATCAGATTTATCTATCTATATTCCACTAAGATGCAGATCTTTTTGAGTGTTCTTGCTCTGCACGTTTTACATATATTTTAGGCAACATATTTTTTTAACCTTTACTCTCCATAACTTCCATAACTCTTTTAACTGGGGAGCATGTTAGACAATTGTCATATCATATGTTAATGGAGAGATGATAAAATCAGCAAGCCAAGGAGAGTAGTATTGCTGGAATTGAATTCATCCTCAAGTCTTGGTAAGTACCTTCACGAGGTGGACCTTGCTTTTACAAAATCTCACCAAGACAACACTGACATATAGACTGTATTTATATAGCATGAATCATGGACAGTAGGTTAAAAAAGAAAAAAGACAACTGGCTGCACAAGTCCCAGGATAAAAAAGAGCCCAATCCTGGTAGGCACACTGGTGCCAGAACTGGAAAAAAATGAAAGTGTAGAATCCTAAAGATATAAAAACATTCCTACTATGTGGTTAGGCCAGGCTCAGGGGGAGGATGCCCCCCCCCCCCGTTGTAAAAAACAAAAACGGACAGGCCACAAAGAGCCATAAAGATGATAGAGTGGAATATTTAGGATAATAAAGAAATTATTTATTATTACTATTGTGCAAGAAGACCAGAATTTCCAGATAGAAGATATACAAAAAGATTATGAGAGAAATTAGAGTAAAGAAAAATATTTGCACAAGAAAAACTGTCAAAAGCTTCAAATGCAATTTGTGGTCATTAATGCAACAGATTAATGAAAACCTTCCTATTGACAAAGAAACCTTGGCCTGTTTGGAAAAAGAAGCAACCGAGGAAATGCAAAAATATAAAGAACAAAACCTAATGATTTTTGAAAGGTATAAAAATGAAACACTGACAAGGGAAAGAAAGAGAGATCTGATACTGTGCAATATTTCTACAAAGGAGAAAGCCAAAGTTACCAACACAAAAAAGCAGCTCCAAAGATACTTGAAAAGACATACAGGCAAAGTCACCCTGATATGAAAATTTTCGCAATACAAAACATTAGATCACAAAGGGGGAACGTAGAACAGAAGACTGGTAAAGTGGAAGTTAAATACATAGAAGCTGAAGTTGTGAGATTCCTGCAAAGTAAAGGATTTAGTATAGAAAGTCTAATGTGGGTTATATCACAGCATGATGGAACAATGTGTCCCCAAATTAAGGAGAACCAGGAGGAGTGCAAGATATCTGAAGAAGAAATATGGATATGAAAAAGAAAAAGAGATTTAATATGGTTCAATATTTATTCAAAAGAAAAAGTAAAACTGTCCAATACAAAAAAGCAGCACCAAAGATATTTGAAGAGAAATGCAGGCAAAGGCATCTGGATATGGAACATTTTACAGTGCAAAAAATAGGAAACAAAGTGGGAAAGTAGAAAAGAAGATTAGTAATGCAGAAGTTAAAGAAATAGAAACTGAAGTTATGGATTACCTGCAAAGTGAAGGATTTAGTGTAGAAAATGTAACTCTGGTAACATCATGTTATGATAGAACAATGATTCCCCAAATTAAGGAGAAACTGGTGGAACAGGAAACATCTGACTAGATGATATATGAAGATACTTTGGAACCTTTAGTAGGAAACCAGTACGAAGGTTTAGTTGGAGTTGCACAGAAGGAGAGGGAAATGGTAGCGAATCTGATGCAATGGATGACACAGGGTGAAGCTGAAGAGAATATGTCACAGGAAGATGTTCTGGAACATTCTGTAAAATGTCTGCAGGATACAGAGAACAAAGAATGTGCCCTTAGGTCAGAAGAAAATGATCTAAGGGAAGAGTGGCTTGATTTAATGCATATGGATAGAAATATTAAAACCAAAGAAAGAAATAGATTACAAAAAGTCAATAAAATGCAAAATATTAGAAGTTTGATAAAACAACTAAAGGCAGTAATAAAGACTATTGACAGAAATTCATGTGACATAACAGAAGTAAATAGGATATATTACTGTGCAGCTAAATTAACAACAGATAAAGTCTTACCACAAAAGCACAGGGCAATAAGGGAAAGGTAGGGAAGAAATCAAATGCCATCATGGAGGTATTGAATAGAGAATACAATAAAGAAATTAAGACAAAAAGTGTCACTATTAGAAGAATATAGAAGGGGAATAAATGTGATAAAAGCAATGTGTGATATCAGAACAGACCAGGATGTGTTGTATACTATTGCAAATCACAAACTAAAGATATCAGTACTGACAGAAATCTTAGAAGATTTGCAGAGAAATATAAAGGAAAAGTACAAAATAAGAAATTCATTGATGACCCAGAACAGTTTTATAGAGAATTGGGAAACAAGACAAAAGGAATAGAAATACCACCAAAAAAGAGGAAATAAACACATTTTGGGGAAATATCTGTGAAGACCCTGTGGAACATAACAAAGATGCTGAATGAATAGAAAAAGTAAAAGAAATAGTAAGAAGTTCAAATGTACAGGATATGAAATGGGATGAAGTAACCGTCAGATAAACTCAAACAAAATTAAGAAAAACTGCTAATTAGAAAACCCCAGGCCCAGATGCAGTACCTAACTTCTGGCTAAAAGTATTAATATCTTTACATGAAGATTTATACCTGTGTAAGAAATATTTATATGCACATCCCAAACAGACACCAACCTGGTTAACAACAGGAGAAACAATTCTCATCTTTAAGAATGAACCTACAAGCTATCCTAAAAACTATGGACTAATCACTTACCTTCCAACGATGTATAAACTACACACTAGAATTGATGACAATGGAGTTTATAGTCATTTAGATGAAAACTCAGTCATGGCAACAGAACAAACGGTAACAAAAGAAAGTCATGTGGAACTAAGGATAATTTTTGATAAATTAAGTCAGAACAGAAAATTGTAAAAAGGGGAAGAGTCTAACTGGGCATGGATAGACTACAAAAAAGCATTTGACAGTATCCCACATTCATGGATAAAGGAGTGCTTATGGATGTATAAGATACACTGTACATTGATAAATCACATAACAGTAACCATGAAACAGTGACAAACCACTCTGCAGCTAAGCCATGATAAAGGCCAAATTATTATCCCAGGGATAAAAATTTAAAAGGGGATATTCCAGGGTGATTATCACCATTCCTCTTTTGTCTTGCTTTTAACTTATTAAGCAGTCTGCTTAACAGATTAGGTCATGTTACAATTTGGCTCCCAGAAAACAACAAAGTGTAAAGATTTCGCATCTACTTTTTCTAGATGATTTAAAGCTGTATAGTTCATCATATAAGGAACTAAAAGCACAACTGCAAATGGTTAAAAAATTCTCAGATGATATAAAAATGTCATTTGGTCTTGATAAATGTGAAAAAGCAACCTTTAAAGCAGGAAAGCTGCAGCACCAAGAAATCATCAGTTTGGGACAGGAATGTGATATAAAAGAACTTGAGCAAGAGGGAGTGTATAAATATTTGGGAATTGATGAAGAATCAACAATAAAACATGAACAAATGTGAACAAAACGTAGTAAGGAATATTTTAGAAGACTAAAATTAATACAGAAAGCAGTCCTGACACATAGGAGCAAAATCCAAGCTATAAACTAATTTGCTCTTCCTGTTCTAACTTACAGTTTTGGGGTGATTGACTGACCCCAAAAGGTATTGGATCAGAGTGACAGGAAAACAATTAAAACGCTTCACACTTATCATATGATTAATAAAAACAGTGTATACCAAGATTATATATTCACCACTCTGAAGGATGTTTGGGCCTCCTCGAATATGATTACGTGTATAGATCTACAATCATAGCACTGCATACATATCTGCTAACTTCACAAGATCCAGACATAGTGAAAGTTTTAAAACATGAGGAGAACAAGTCTACAATGACTTCCCTGCTTAGATTAGCAGAAGCATATTGGTGTCAAGTGGGAATGGAAATCAAACCAGAAGTAGATAACAATTAGACAGCAACTGTACCTAAAACCAAAAGAAAGAATATTAGGTGAAGGATCAGATGAGATGGTAAGAAATGTGGGAAAGGCATAAATATAGCTGCAAATGCAGAAAACTCCTTGATCAACATCATGTCAATTAGGATCTGCTGCAGGAATGGTAAAGGAGAGGTAAATTTAAACCAGAAGAAGAAAGGTTAACATTGGCAGCCCAGGATAGCTGACTACGCACACATTGGTTTACAAAGTCCATTAAACATGTCAGAGAAACAGACAAATGCAGGTTTTGTAAACCATAACTGGAAACAATTGCACATCTTTTTGCTGGGTGTGAAACATAAATGGCAGAGGGTCTGTATAGTGAATGGCACAATAATGTGGCAGGAATGTTGCACTAGGGATTATGCAAATATTATAATATTGAAGTTGCTGAGAAGCATTGAAAACACCAGCCACTAAGCATTATAGAAAATGATGAAGTTAATATCATATGAGATCACCCATTACCAACAGTTCAAAAATAGATGTGAGAAAACCTGATATAGTAGTCCATGAAAAGAAGGCAAAAGTAGCATTGATTATTGAGTATTTTTTAAACACTACTGTGGCATTATGGTGTTGTCTGATGAAGCAGTTATCAACCGTGAAAGCGCTTGCTTTTTGTTATTAAATTTCTTTATTTTATTGCATTTGTTGACTGAGATTTGTGTTTCAGTCATCTGCCTTGTTGGGACTGAACTTATGATCTATTTTACTATATTCTTCACGCACTGGAATTATATCAGAACAAGGCTTCCAAACATCAGTTCTTTGGATTCTTCATAAACAATGTTTTTTTGCTATAAAAAGACTTAAAACCATCAATCCTTTTTACTAACCTTTACCAAATAGCTTCTTCTTTGCAAACCATTTGTTAAATCCATGTATGTTAGAAATACATTCATCCTTCACAGTTACATAATCCTCTCAAGACTTCTCTTTCATATCCTCTTATCCTGGGGGTCAGAAATTCACTCTTAGCATGTTGAGTGGTCCTAATATATCTCACTAAGGCAGTTGAGCTGATTCCTACTAACTTCATGTCATTTCCATTTAAAGGGGCAGTACTATAAAATAGTTCATTCCTTGACTTTGCAGTTAAATCATTACAGCTAATGCATATTTTTAAAGATCCTTAGAGCAAGGATTAGACAGCAGTTGAGGAAACATTATTCAAGTTATTAGATGAACAACCTTTGTGTAAAGAAATAAAACTGTGACATTCCCACAGAAAGAGTAAGTGACATTCTATGACAAGCAAATTATAAAAATAATAATCAGATAAGAAATAATATCTGCAATCATACTGAGATCTTCAGGTAGTGGCAGGTCAAAGGCTGAATAAGTGAACATTCATTTTTTGAGAATCGTCAGGAGAGATTGAGGACAAACTGTGAATAATTTTTGTGGCTGGAAAATGGGAGATGGATATGTGGCAGCCACATGAGAAGATTATGGAACAGGAGCAGCAGAAAATATAAAGTAGTGACAGAAATAATTGGTAACATCGAAGAGAGAAAAACGAGGCAAGGAACTGGGAGAAATGTGATTGCCAGCCTTGAACAGAGAAGACAAACTTTTCTAAATTTGTTTTGGATTTTTGTGAAGTAATGCAAATTGAGTGGCACTGCAAAGTCTTTTACCTGTATTTAGAAATGGCTTGACCTCATTTCTTAATTTTCTAAACAATAGGACATTTTCTGTCATCTTTCTAAACAATTCACTCTCAAGGCTTTATCATGTTTTGTTATGGGATCTCTGCTTTCACAGCTGGCCCATGAAGGAAAGTAAGATTTTTGTATGTATGCTTACACCAGAGGTATGACATAGAGTTTTAATAGATAAGAAATGTATTTGTAAAAAATATTATATGATACCATCATCTTCATCACTGAGTTGTAAAGAATGAAGTAAGAATCAGTTTACTTGATAAAATGCATACTTGAAGGAAAGACATGAAGTGTTTTTATTTTAATCTAACTAAAAATTATAGTACAAGATGTGAACTATTGTAACTTGGACCAAGTTTAGCATGCAAAGGCAAAAAAGATATTTAATAAAGACATCTGCGACTGCTCATCTATTTCAAAAATCATTAAGAGCAGCAAATACCACCCTATCTAGAATACTTTATTTTCTGGAAACTTATTTTAGTTGAGGTGGCCAAGCTAGATAAATGGGCTAACATCAACAGTTGGTCTGATGGACAGAATTATAGGCCAAAGGCCAAAATCCAGCAAGTATTTAGGTAACCGTGAGCAAAATTGTCAGGTTTCATCAGCTTTATTCTTATGGGAGTCTGGCAAGATAAAGAGACATGTAAGGAGCAGAAACTTTACTTATTCACTTTTGCGACTGGTTGGAACTACTCTGTATCGATGTAATAAAGCAGCTAAGTACTGTGAGGGGAGTGTGAAACAGAGTCTGTATACATAATGACACCTTCTTCTTTTTTTACTGTCTATTCTCGTGATGCTTACCAAAGCCACAAAAAAATATTTATTTATTTATTTCACATTTGTTAACCAGGATTGCCTGACTGAGGAAAAGCTCTTTTTCAGCAGAGGCCTGGGGAGAAAAGTTCCAAAATATAGTTACAAAAAATATAACCATTACAAACACAGTTAACATTATAATCATTCATAATAAAACTTGTGGAACAGTTATCATATATAAATGCAGATACAATTATCTATAAAAATGTTACGAAGAATACTGCAGCAGAAGGAAAGGAGATAGTGTTAGGTAAACTATGATGAAGTAGACTAGTTTAAGTTGTAAATGTTTTGGTATAGAGGAGAAGAAATGTTGGTAAGACAGAGAAAGTTAGGTTTGTTATTTAGTGAAGGTATATTCAAGGAGGCTGAGAACAGGTAAACATCCAGGGACTTTTTAAGTACTCTTTAGAGGCTAGTTTGAATACTTTAGGATGTGAAAGTGATCTATCTTCTTGTGGGAGTTTGTTCCAAGCAATAGAGGGATGGTAGCTGTATGTAATGGCTCCTATTTTGGACTTGGGCTTCTAGATTTGTAAAAGTTCTTGGGTGGACCTCCTGAGTTTACTTCAGAATTTTTGATAAGGAGGTGAAGCCAGGTTTCAGGAATAGAGAGTATGTCTGGTTTGCAAATCAATCAAAAAGACTATAGTCTTGAGGACATACTTAGAATTCCATGTTGCACCAGTAAGACTAAATAAGACCACAATAATAAAGAATGTTTCAAAATGGGCTAAATATTATCACATCTTAAAATGCAGAGATTTCAAGCCAAAGCTAAAAGTACTGCATTGATGGTTCCTGACAGTGTCGCTGGATGCATCTTAAATAGCATGAGGCATGATTTAGCTACACCTCAAACAACACTTTTCAATGTCAGCATCCATATAGGTTTTGTATCAAGTGAATGGAGAACAGCTACAATCATTCTCCAGCATAAGGGAAGATCTTCCACAAACCCAGGCAATTACAGGCCCATTCTGACCAGCCTCATATCCAAAGCCATGGAAAGACTTATCATAGAATTAATTACTCAGGACATAGGGAACCTCCAAACATTGGACCCATGTCAATTTAGATTCATCAGTGGCAAGTCCTACCTACACACGCCTGGGGGGATTTTTTTTTATAAAGGTCACCATAGCAATGGATGAAGGCAAAATGGTACACACTGCATACCTTGACCTGGCCAAATCTTTTGACAGAATTCCCCACTCAGACATAGTAGAAGTGCTGAATAAACTGGGAACAAATCCATATCTCACCTGCTGGATTCTCAACTGGATCTCAGATAGGATGCAGATAATCAAAATAGAGGTAGGTATCTCCACAAAGACACGAATCACTAGTGGACTCACCCTGGGTTCTGTGCTGGGACCTTCCCTGTTTGGCATCTACATTTTTAAAGTCAAAGCCAATATCAAAGAGCTCTCACTGACTATGTTTACAGATGGTTGCAAGGTAGGAACAGTCACTGTAGGAAGGTTTGTCTCAAAAAAGTAACTGGTGTCAAAATCAAGGTCTGAAACTAAATGCCAAAAAATGCATTACTGTATCCTTTGGGAAATCATCTACCCCAGATAACTACCATATTGACAATATGCTCCTAAGATTTGACCCAGTTGCTGCTTTGGAAACTTATGTAGACAGTGACCTAACTTTTAATCAACATCTGTCTATTATTGTAAGAAACCCTTTTATATTGCACAGCTATTAAACAAAAGGATTGCGTCTAGGTTTGGGTATGTCTTTGTCCCTCTTTACTCAGGCCTCATTAGGGCAGTCATTGAATATAATGCCTCCTATGGCATGTATTTGCCCAGACACATACAACAACTGAAACACCCACAGAGATACTTTACTAAAAGGATACAAGGCCTAAACAACATGTCCTACATGAACCCACTAAAGTCCTGTCACTATACTTGATATCTTACAGACTGCTAAGAGGTGGCCTTTGTCTAGCATACAAGGCATCCTCCAACTCATTACTGATGGATTTACTGCACATCAGCAAGTCAAAGGGCATCAGAAATACTTGGTCTAGGGATCTAAACCTCTCTCACAACATCAACAGAATGGTTTAGAGGGACAGGTATGTTTCACAGAGGATACTGCTGCTGTGGAAGAGACACCCCATCCACATAAAACAAAGTTCGTCTCTGTCCATTTTCAACAGCAACTTAGATCTATGGATGGAAAATAGAAAATATACCCAAAGAATGTACCCTGTGCTACTAATGGACAGAAGCATTTCCTAAATACTTTATCCCATGTATGGGTCCCATCAAATTATCTATGGTATGATCTCAGGTATTTTCATTAGGTGTAATATATAAGTATCATCCAATGGATGGGTAAGGTCAATCTATTACTAAATGGGATAGGTTATTTCAAGCAGAAAAATGGAAACTGGACAGGTGTAAAATGGCAACTAGCCTAGTACTTACTTATAAACATATGAAGCTATAACGTTTTTCATATATATATGTAAATACAGACTTCATATGTTCGCTTACTATTTTTTCAATAGATTCCTACATTTGGGTATGCTATAACATTCAGTGATAAGTTATAACAACAATATTGCATTTTTTTTAAATGTTTGATTTTTTATTTATTTGACATTTGTTGGGCGGGTTAGTTTGACTGAGTCAAAGCCCTTTTTCAGTGGAGGCCTGGGGAGAAAACCTCCACAGTTACACAAGGCATGTAAAATAACCAAACGTAGATACAGACAGATTACAAAATTTAAATTAACAATAAAATGAAGTACATGATTAACCTAATGAGAGAGCAAAAACATTCTAACATTATTTACATCAATCTACACTATCAGTTCAGTGAGTAATTACCAAGTTGCAACAGTAACAGAAGCAACAAAACTGCTGTAAGTAGAGTTTACATGATGTATATAGACAAATTGAGCTAGTGTTAGATGGGTCCACGTCAAAGTAAAACTTACAAGTAGGAATAGAAGAAAGACAGGGAGTTAGGTGAGAGTGAGGTGAATAGTATGGAGTAGTCAGTCAAGGAGGTTAGTTGCAGTGACAGAGCCATGCACTATTTAAATAGTTTTTCATAGCAATTTTCAATTTATGCCAGTGATTGATATTTCTAATATCCAGAGGGCGTTTATTCCAAAATTGGGCTGGGGAGTAACTGTAGAGGTTTTGTCCTATTTTGGTTTTAGGCTTGTAGATTTGAAGAAGGTTTTGTTCTGAGCTTTGTAGGTACCTAGGTGGGGAGTAGAGGGAGACTACTGAGGCAATGTTGGGACAGAAGAAGGGTAGATACAATATTGAATGTATTATTTGAAGCTGAGAGAGGAGCAGATGGTGGGGGAATTCTAGCCAGTTTAATTTTTTTAGAGCAAGACAGTGGTGTGAGTGGCAGGAATGGACAGCAGCGAATCTAGCAACTTTATTGTAGGTTGCTTATACTCTTGATAAGAAAGTGGTTTGAAGGTTAATCAGGATTTGTGAGCCGTAGAATAGGGTGGGAAGAAGGTAGGGATGGGATATGGAGATTTTAGCTTTATTGGACAAGAATTATTTGTTCCTGTAAAGGAGTCCCAGGGTTTTTTTAATGTTGTGAAGAACATGCCGATCAAATTTGAGATGGCCATCGATGATAACCCCTAGTAGTTGGTGTGTGATTCCACGGTGATAGGAGTGTTATCAAGGGATGAGATTGAGAAGGAAGAGTTGAGATGATTCATAGCTTTGGAGATGAAAAGCAGGAGTTTAGTTTTGTTTGGATTTAGAATTAGTTGGTTCCTGGTGAACTAGTTTTTGATGGATAAGAAGGATTCCTGTAATTTTGTATTTAACTCAGAACGAGGGAGTCAGCTATGGTAATGACTGTGGAGTAATTTGCATATTGCATGATTGATGCCTGTGTGCAAGATGTAGACAATAGGTTAGTAAAGATATTAAACAGTAATGGGCCAAGGTTTGAACCTTGAGGTGCACCCATCTGGACAGGTAGAGGAGAAGAAGTTGCAGAAAGCCATTTAACAGACTGAAGTCAATCACTGAGGTCTAATGAACCAGGAAATAGTGGAGGTGGAGAGGTTAAGTTCAGGGAGTTTGTTTTAGAGGAGAGGTGGGAGACGGTATCCAAAGCCTTAGAGAAGTCAAGAAATAGGCATGAGACAAGTTTCTTTTGATCTCTAGCTTGGGATATGGTGTTTATGAAGGAAATGAGGGCAGTGGAGGTGCTGTGTTTAGGGTGAAAGCCAGGTTTGTGGAAGTATGTAGGTTCTCCTGTAAGAAGAAGTGTAGAATCTGTTTGTGCACACATTTATCTAGAATTTTAGAAAGAAGGGATACAATTACAATTTTCCTAAAGTTAGCAAGTTCAGAGGAGTTACCTCCCTTGTGGATGGGTAGGGTATATAATTGTTTCCAGATTGTGGGTACTTTAGATTCAGTAATGGAATGGTTAATAAGTATAGAGATGGAGAGGGCAAGACAGTTAGCTGCTTGCTGGAGAAAGAGTGGAGGTAGATTATCAACAGAGGGGGAACAGGTTTTAAGCTTTAGAAGCAAGGATTTAATGTAGTTAGTGGATACAGTTTTCAAAGGAAAGGCCAGGGATGGGTTGGAGGGTGTGGGAGGGTTAGGTGTGATGTTTGCATTTGGGTTGGGATTGGTTTGGAGTGTTTGTTTGCTGATAGTGTCAATGTAATAAGAGTTGAAGTGTCAATGTAATAAGAGTTGAAGTTGGTGACACTTTCAAGGGGGGTGTTATTGGGGCAAGGCTGAGGGGATGAAGGTTTGCCTGGATGCAGAATTTCTTACAAATTCTTCTATATAAATAACCCCAATTAGCAGGTCACATACCCAGTTTCCATAATATGTTATTATCAGCCATGGCGGAATGTGAATTGAATGCAAATTAAAGTACAGACTGCTTTAATTATGACAAGTAGTGCATCTTCAAGTGCATGAAGCACTGAAAAACACTTAGTTTCAGTTGCACATCAAGGACCCCATTCCATGTCTAGTTTAGTCATTGTTCAGATTTATACCTCTGTAGACCATCTAGCCTTCATCTGTACATTGGTTCATAGGGTCTAAGGTAGGTACTAGGCTATCTGCCCGAGGACATTTATAAGCCTAGCCAGAGTGTGTCGGCTTTCGCCACCCCATTGATTAATTAATTGATCCTCTGTCAAGCAGAGACAATGAAGAGATCTCAAGGGTGTATTTTCTGTTACTCATCCACTCATCAAGGTTTCTCTTGAAGAGTGTTAGTGAGGTGCTCTGCCTGATGTAATTTGGAATTTTGTTCCAAAGCATGGGGAGTCTCTGTGACAGGAATCTATCCCTCCAACATGTTCTATTTATTGTTGTGGTGAGGTTTAGCTCACTAGAGTGTGTGGCTTGCAGTGACTTGAATTTCTTTAGGTGGAGCATATCCATCAATTCTGAGTTGGACATGGCTTTGTAAGTCAGGCAGAGATCACCTCTGAGTAAACGATATGCCACTGAGTACAGCCGGAGTTTTTTCAGTCGGGCTAAATAGGACATATGTTTGAGACCAGTAATCCTCTTGGTGAGGTACTTTTGTGGTCTTTCCAGCTGTTGGAAGTCTGTGAGGTACATCCCAAATGGGGCATTGTACTCTATGATGGGTCTAATGAGACCCATTGGTGAACCAGTGCATTTCAGATGTTTAGGTGTTGTAAAGCAGTAAAAGGTGCTGTTACTGCACCCAATATAAAGATGCTGTACATGACAATACTCTTATTATTTAAAGTGAGATCTGAGTGTAGTGTTATACAATGAGCACCCCCAGACCCATATAGTTCCCACTGCCACTATGCTAACACTGCCATTCTGGCTGGGACTCATCTTCAGAAGGGTAATTTTAGAGCCCATTATATGCAAGCACTAATGCTGATTTTTACTCCTCAACTAAGCCGGGTGTAATAGATCAAACATTTAGTAAAACATTGGTCATGAAAACATCTGTAAAGAAAGCAAAGAAACAAACTCTGGCAAAACAAAATTATTTGAGATGATTAGCTGTACATTCATCTGTGATGTTGCTGTATATGGGTGAATGAGCATGCATTTATGCACATATATGTGTCAGAGAACCTCATACAGGAAATATGGAGACTTCTGGTGCAGAAAGAAAATAATAGCAGGTGTTTCAAACAGTATGACCGATAATTCATAGCACTTAAACCATAATGTTTTATTTTTGTCAGGGTTAGTCAACCTGTAGTTAGTAAAATTAACAACCATGTCTTAAAATGAATGTGTTCAACCAAGCTAGATTTGGCTGTAAAATGTGAAAATACATGAAAAATAAGGAAATAGCTTAGCTACAAGGAGCTTTAGACAGAGTGAACAGGGCAGTTAGAGAACTATTGTTTATGGGGTAGTAGGGCTGGAGGCAAGGTAGGAAGAAAATGACTGCATGACTGAGATGACACCTAGACAATTAATGATGACAGTCAGCAACTACTTTTTCGGCTACAAAATGAAAGAAATAATAGTTTGTTAATGTTAACAATGAAATCGTGCTTTTAAAGAAAAGAATTAAAAGAACCTTCATTGGAGATAAGAGAAGCTGACAGTAGCATGGCATCCTGCACTGAATATTGCAGTATGAATGCAGAGGACTGAATTGTTTTATTTTGTGTGTGTGTGTGTGTGTGTGTGTGTGTGTGTGTGTGTGTGTGTGTGTGTGTGTGTGTGTGTGTGTATGGGTGTGTTTGTTTCTTTCTTATTTTTCTTTTTTCTTTTCTTACATTTGTGCAAAATTAAAGACTCCGAGAAGCTTTAAGGCTGGCTGTGTTTCTGCTTTGTTTCAAGCAAAGAGAAAACTATAATTTCATATATTACAACATATAGTAATGATAACAAAATCAAAACATCTTAGAACAGTTAAAGAAAAGTCTTTAATAAAACTTTCTAAAACACTTGAAAACACATGGCTCTTTTCTTACACCTTCCCAGGCTAGACAACCCTGGTCCTTACATACTTTCATTACCCCAATATACCTCAACAAAGCATAGTCACAATGTAAACTTCCTACTGTCTTTTATCCCTTTGTCCTTACTGTCACTTCTACTGTCTCTACTTACTGCCTATCAAGGTTTTCTCAGCAGCAGACTTCCATGTCACGCTTGCTGCCTTTGGCATCTACTTCAGCTTCATCATAACTTTCTTTTTCTCTGTATCATTTGACAAAGGTATGCACTATTCAGCTTTCTTCCCCTCCTCTCTGCTTTCCATTGATATCTCCCACACTACTTCTCATTTCTCCTACCAATAAATTTCAAAATGGAATTTCACATTTTAAACCTTACTGTATATATCAAATTGTCTTGTATTACTATGTAATGACTCTGTTTTACTGATTTGCAGATTTTTTTTCTATTATACCTACCTTTTGGTTACTGTATGTTCATACTGTAACTTTAAGCATTACATTTTTCTGTCTTGTACAAAACCAACTATTTTATTACTAGAACATTTTTCACCAGGCTGTCTCTGGAAAGAGTCTACCATAGCCCGATCAAACTACCCATGTCAGCAAAAACAGTAAATAAATAAATAAATCCTGACACTTTGGTTTTACTCTTTCAAGGGATTACAAAACACAAGAAAGCACTGTATCTTACTAAGCTATTTGACATCAGTTACAGAAGACAAACAGATGTACAAAAATGAAGTTGCATAAAAAACAGAAAGACATAAATAAACATCAGAGTAAAACTCTCCAGTTTAACTCTAAATTAAGAACATATGGCATGAAATCTTAAAACTAATACAGCCTCTGTTTTCCATAATAAATTAAATAATTTACAGCAGGATCAAGCTTAACATCTAATTTCAAGTTGACCATTAGGAAAATCATATTTTAGGGTACATTTGGACTCCAATCTTTTGCAATAGTATCAGCTTTTAAAAGTTTGTCATGAAAGACTGGCTTTATATGTAATAAAAAGTGATATTCTTAAAGCTTACCATCATTAATATTTTATTATATGATTCTTTTGGATGTAGTACTCATATCCATTTCTCACTGTTTTGAATGAGGCAGGAAGAAATAGTGCTGCTGAAAGTGAACAGTTTGATCTACATCCGCGGTGGTGCAGCGGTAGCGTTGTTGCCTCACAGCAAGAGGTTCTCCAATTCTATTCTCAGCTAGAGTGCGGGGAGTGCCTTCTGTGTGGAGTCTGCATGTCCTCCCCGCAGTTGGATGGGCGTTCGAAAGACATGCGTAAATGGGCGTGCCTTCGTTGATGGTTGAACGTTGAGCTGGCACCTCAGCATTTGTCAAAATCTACTGCCAATCATTAGCGGACCAGAGTTCCGCTGTGGCGACCCCTAACCAGGAAAAGCCGAAAGACAACAACAACAAAGTGAACAGTTTGATGGGAGAATATGCCACAAGTTGGAACAGGGTGTCAAGTACTGCTTCCCATAATCAACTTGAAACCTGAGAAAGTTGATACAATTAAATGTCTTTGAGCTGATTGGCAGGTTGGAAGTGATACAAAATGAATTATGGAACTTAACAGGCTTGTTTACAGCATCCTTACAACTTTTGGGAAATGGTTGGAGTAGATGCTGCAGAGTTTGTCCAAGACCAGCAAATGGCTATGTGACTACTAAATATAAAATCTCTGAGATAAAAAATAGCATCAAAAATAACTAAACAAATAGGGAGAACTACAACTGATTGGAATGGAAACCAAGGCAAGTAAGCAAAAGGAAAATAAGCTAGGATCAGACTTTATGAAGAACATGTAATACAAGATGGTGGTCTGGACCGCTTTTGTAAAAGACTCGCTTAAGCATTTGCCAGTACTGGAGTCATAGTTCATGTATGTGAAGTTTAGATTATACTGACTGAGTTTTTGCCATGTTACAAGAAACAGCAAGTTTTCTAATAATTGTAGCAAGCTGGGAGAAGGCTGTTGCTGGCTGAGCGACCAATATATATCAAGCACGATTGTTACAAGCTGACCCTGAAACATCACCTGTGATTTGCAGAAGCAGTAAAAGAGTAAGCATGAAGATGCTTAAATCGCAAAATGATATTTCTTACAATAACAAAAGTGTTTTGCAGTAGTGGTGTATTGATTTTCAAAGCTATAGGAACTGCCACTGAAAACAGAGAAAATATAAAATGAGTAAGTAGATACACGGAAGGTTAGATGTGAAGCCATGTGCACTGCAGGAGTAATACAGGATGAATATGAAAATAATGACCTGATTCAGAATGGTTACAATAAGGTGTAAGCCCTGTATGCCTTATGGAAATCATTTCTGATTTAGAGACAGCCCTACCATAGTGCTGTACCATGAAGTGTCTGTGGGGCTACTGCAAATGCTAATGAGGTATTCTGGGGGTGCAGAGTATTGCAGTAAGTTATTTACGCAGATTAATTATTTAGAGAATTGCATGGCTGCATAAGGTACCTCTGCCAGCCATGTTAATGAACACAGCCAAAAGCTTCCAGTTACCTGATTGTGTTAGAGGTAAGTGCTGAGTAATAAAAATAACAGTCCACGGTAAAGCAAGACGACACTGCAGCAAAATAGCGTATACACTTTAATTATCCACTTTCGTACCAAAACTTCTTCAGAATAAATACAATAGAATCAACTTCCTTCTTAAATAGTAATTCTAAAGTCAGGTGATCAATTAAATAATAAAATCAATTATTACCAATAATAAAATTACAGTTAAAACAAACATCAACACTTGTCAATTATTTTTAAAAGAAATGAGTAAAATAGCCTCTTCATCTTTCTTTATATTTAGTTCTTGGCGTTAACTGTCTCATTAAGACCAGGGGCAATGTCTGATTTTAATTTAATCTGCCAAGAAGTTTCCCTTTGTAAAGATAATTTTAGGGCAATGTAAATAATACCACTCGTGCTACAGTTGACATAACCAGGGACTGTCAAAGTTCTATTGTGAGTACATACAAAATCTACACTGGCATTCTTCTGGGACTCTAAATGGGAATTTCTTTCCTGCTGACCTTCCAAAATTCGTCTCAAGTTAAAGCTGTTCAAATTGTCAGAACTCATTTCTAAAGAACAAATCAGATTAGTGTTCACCTCCTTATCTGTCTCTTTTATTGAAACTAAAAATCAACCAGTTTCAAATTTAATAAGGTCATACCCTCTGTCAACAAATAGAGGTAATAAAACTAAACTCTTTGTGCCCTCTTGGTATATTATTTTCATGTATCTTGGGTGACAGCTTCTATAATTGTTAAATGTTCTTCTATGTAGTCTATTTTCATCAAAATTGACATCCAGTCCCATAGTCCCAATTTTAAATAATGAGAAAAGCCTTCAATAATGAAAAATAGGTCATCCATAAACCGCAAAAAGGAGATAGTATATTTGCTATTCAAAGGGAAGAAATTGCTTCTCCCACCATAGCAAAACCATATTGGCACAATAATCTACACACTAATGAAACCATGTCATTAGAAATTCTGAATAGCTTCTACCCCATCAGAATGGGGATACATGTGAATAAAGAAACCACATCTACTGGGATCCAGACCTTGGGTAGTAAGGAAATGGTTTATCCGTTTTAAAATCCCATATAAAGGATTCCTGTTCCCAACACTGCATCCAAAAAAGCCAGTCCTTCTGACTGACACAATAGGCCTAAAAGGTGGATCTAATGGACCTTAGGGATCCCAAATAGGACCCAATTCATTGATACAAAATTCATAATTCAAAACTTATTTCCCCATCCAGGGCATCATACAGATGTGACTGTATCAAATCTCAAAACAAGGAAACTATCCCATATTCCTCTCTATTATTTAATAAATATTGCATCCCTTAATGTATGATTCCTTTCTCATTATAACAATATTGTTACCTTTGAAGCTTTTCATAAAGCGAAAATGATCAATTGTAGATTTTTAATAGCCTGTCTCTCTCTATTAGTCAAATTGTTTGAACATTTGGGACCTCAACTTCCTGGATACAGGTCTCCTCAAAATCTTTAAAGTATGTTGCAATTTAGGACAATAAACAGATGGTTTAACAAATGTAGAATCAGAAATAGACACATCATGCATCAAATAATGTAGGAAATAATTTTGGAGAACAATTTCTTTTATTTGAAAACATATTATAGACAAAAAGGTAGCCATGGGGTCATCGCAGCCCGGCCTATGCCAATATGGTTTTGCTATGGATACTATCTATTTACTATTGGGACTATGGGACTGGATGTCAATTTTAATATTCGCATTTTATATTGGGATGACCACTAGAGAACATCTATATTCCATTAAGTCCAAAGATGACAGGAATGCCGTGATTTGTCCCTCTTTAGTAAATTTTGTTCTCCATTTAAGGGAAACTTCTTGGCAGATTAAATTAAAATCAGACATTGCCCCTGGTCTTAATGAGTTAATTTTTACTCATTTCTCTTTTAAAAATAATTGACAAGTGTTGATGAAAGCCATTTTATTGAACTTTGGTAACAATTGATTTTATTATTTAATTGATCACCTGACTTTAGAATTACTATTTAAGAAGGAAGTTGATTCTGTTGTATTTATTCTGAAGAAGTTTTGCAGCGGATAATTAAAGTGTAGACTGTTATTTTTTGGTTTTTGACTGTTTTGGATTTATTGGTAAGTGCTGAGTACTTTAGCAGACAGGTGGTGGTTAGGGATGTCTTGATACTAATATGTGTGCGATTCCATAAGTGTGTGTATGTAGATGAATGGGTCATGGGTGGCCTCAGGTGCATGCGGGTGTGTGTATGTGTGGGTATGTTTCTGTCTGTATGGATGCAGTAAAGGACTTAGTTAAGGCACTGGTGGTTAATGTATCCATGAGTGTGATCGGGTGAGTAGAGGCTGTTGTGTGTGTGTGTGTGTGTGTGTGTGTGTGTGTGTGTGTGTGTGTGTATATTCATGAATGTATGAATGTGTTAGTGTGTATGTGTGTGTGTGGGGGGGTGTGATACCATGACACTACACTAGCAAATCTTGCATTATTGGGGCAGGGGAACATTAGACACTAGGGATAGCTCTTTATATCATGCCCTAAAGACATTTAAAAAGATTCAGATCCTCTTCTTGCAGAAATCAGAAACAGATTGTTAGCTCTTTAAACCATTACTAGACACCAAGAATATTCTCTCTTTTTACATAAAATCTTTGAAAAAAAATTAAAGTAAACGGGGGGGGGGGGTGCTGACACAGAAAGCAACTTGTTAGAGCTACGGCTCATGACAGGGAGGAACACTAGATGACACCAGTGAGAATTTTTAAACGTTTACTTGGACTTAAAAAGTTAATAGAGCAACAGGCCTAATATCAAAATGCACTTTACTATTAATAAGAAGAGTGAAACTCTACTGTCTGGCATTATTGTCTGACTGTAAGGATCTGTGCTTTACAATGGTAGGACATAAGTAGAAACACTGGGGACATTCTTTCAACTCAGAGAACAGTGAAAGGTACATTGATGTGTATGCGTGCCCATTGTAAATTGAGCATATACCAGATGAAAAAAGTCTGACCTCTGAATTACCATCGAACAGTGGACTTTTCTGTCAGACTATGCTTACTGGACAGCAAAATATGATTAAAATCAGATATGTTTTTCAAAAGTAAATAAAGAAATGTACCTGATGTTCCTTGCTTTTAGGCTGTCCCTCATAAAACATCTGTCAAAAAAAAACATTACTTTCCCTGTACTGCACTGATGTACTATGCTAGCATGGGAATGTATATCCTATACCCATGCACAGTACATCAGAAAAGGCAGAAGAATTTAAAGAACACTATATTGCCGTTATATGAAGTTATTATTTAAGAAACACAAGCAATTTATTTCTTAAATAATGTCATTGTATAATATCAATAACCCACTCCTGAGTATAGGTAATGCTGAATTTACACACAGCTGGCTTTGTTTGATCACTTGGACTTCAATTGAATGATCAAACCACAGTAACTGTTGGTAAATCCAGCAATACCCACACCCAGTTGTGAGTTATTGCTTAAATAGTAACTATGTGGAAATTTTACTATTAGGTTTGAACCTTAATATCCTAAAATGAAGAAGTACAAAATGTTATAGGAGTTGAAGAACTAACCATATGGAAATGTTAGTAATAAATTTGCATTTTAATATACCAAGGTATTAATTGGAATGACCAAATAAATTCTCTGAACAGAGTAATGTGTTACATGAGTTCAGTCATAAAAACAAAGCCAGTAAAGTTAACTATTTTTAGTTTTGTATTCGTTATTGGCTTTATGTATAATTGTTATTAAGTTGGTTTGTGAAGCATTGTAATGCACTAACCATGTGGAGCTGTCAATATGTATATGATTTAAATAAAAAAAAATATCTCCTACAGTAATTTTGTGAACTGAATAAAAGAATATAATATGTAGAAGTAACTATTCTGTCTTTTGGCTCTTCCCTTTAAGGGTTGCCACAGCGGATCATCTGTTTCCATTTCTTCCTGTCCTCTGCATATTGCTCTGTTACACCAACCACCAGCATGTCCTCTCTAACCACATCCATAAACCTTATCTTAGGCTTTCCTCTTTTCCTCTTACCTGGCAGCTCCATCCTTAGCATCCTTTTCCCAATATACCCAGCATCCCTCCTCAGCACATGTCCAAACCAATGCAATCTCGCCTCTCTGACTTTGTCTCCAAACTGTCCAACCTGAGCTGACCCTCTAATATACTGATTCCTAGTCCTGTCCATCCTTGTCATACCCAGTGCAAATCTTAACATCTTTAACTCTGCCACTTCCAGCTCTGACTCCTGCCTTTTTATCAATGCCACTATCTCCAACCCATACAACATAGCTGGTCTCACTACCCTCTTGTAGACCTTCCCTTTCACTCTTACTGGTACCCGTCTGTCGCAAATCACTCCCGACATTCTTCTCCACGCATTCCACCCTGCCTGTACTCTCTTCTTCACCTTTCTTCCACACTCACCATTACTTTGAACTGTTGATCCCAAATACTTAAACTCGTCCACCTTCGCTAACTCTACTCCCTGCATTCTCACCATTCCTCTACCCTCCCTCTCATTCACACACATATATTCTGTCTTAGTCCTGCTGACCTTAATTCCTGACCTTCATTCCTCTCCTCTCTAGAGCATATCTCCACCTCTCCAGGGTCTCCTCAACCTAGTCCCTACTCTCTCTATAGATCACAATGTCATCTATAAACATCATAGTCCTTGGGGCCTCCTGTCTGATCTTGTCTGTCAACCTGTCCATCACCATTGCAAATAAGAAAGGGCTCAGAGCTGATCCTTAAAGTAATCCCACCTCCACCTTAAACACATCTGTCACTCCCACTGCAGACTTCACCACTGTCACATTACACTTGTACATATCCTATACTACTCTTACATACTTTATTGCCACTCCTGGCGTCCTCATACAATACCACAACTCCTCTCTAGGCAAGTAGAAGTAACTATATGAAATGACAATGTACTAAGGGATGCATATTTGGTCACAAAAACAATTTAGGCTGAAAATGCTCCCACTTTTATATAAGGATTACATATTCTGAAAGAATCATTAATCATTAGAAACTTAGAGAATAAGAACCACAGATAAATGACTGAATGCTGCTCCTAAACTAAAGGTGTGATAGGCCACCTATAAATTATTAAGTAGTGAGAAAACTGTTCACCATTTCTGAAGATGTGTAAATGTTAATGTAATGAAATTGTGTTTATATATGAAGGATAAAAGCTAAATATGAGAGGACAGAAGGAGGATGGTTAACTGAGGAATTAGTCTTTCAAGTGAGATCCAAAGAATATAAATTGACAAATGATTGCATGTCCGTAGTTCTGAAGGGCATGCTGTATACATGATAGTTTAGTGTGACACTAAGAATGTGGAAGCCTTATGTGGGCAAAGATTTATACCAGTTATACTAACTAGACAAGGGACCATGTTAGATATTATACAGGTAGTAAGGTATAAGGTAGTAACTGACTTGCCTGTCACTTCTCTGCTATAAAGCTCTGTCACTGCACAACACTGTCACACATCCCAACACACGGACATCTAGTTTACAGTGGTGCACAAAACATGCTTGTTTGTCATTCAGGAATGCAGGATGACAGGTATATGCTGCCACTACCCAGGTTCATGTTCATCATTTGTTGTGGGGTGGGGGTGGTCTACATGATGTATGCTCAAGTTGTTTGTTATGCATTTGCACACTGTGTCTATAGATATTTGGGTCAGCTTCCAAGTACATGACCAAAGATATCAGTAACTCATGGTGAAAAATAAGTTCAGCATTCAGAATATTTCATATCAGTGACATGAAAATCATGTTTAGTTCTGCAGCTGATACCAGTGTAATTAAAGTATCCCACTGGTATAGATGGGATACTAGTAGAATTATCAACATTTACCTCTGTCAAACTTATATGCTGTTCACATTTTTTTTCCTGGGGATACATAATGTGTTATTCATCTGACCACAATTTTGCCACTTATTATTCAGACAGGTCACTAATAGTCTTACTTCCTGGTACACCTTTACAAGAGGCTTTGTTTAAAAGAGGAGGGTGCAACTACAGCTGTGCTTCTATCTGTAGATGCTGATCTTTAGAAAATACACCTTAAACAGGAGGTGGGTTGTATATCAATGCCATTCCAAACCTCATTAATAATGGAAAAACTATATTTTCCATGACAATAGCACCTCTTGAGCTCATAACACTAACTTGCCAAATGTCTAGCACTAATATAAAAAACTTTCACAGGGCATAGAGGTCTGTTGAAGATAAATTGTTTTAGTGCACTGACTGAGTTTGTCCTAAAAAGCATTTAGTATAGATTTAATTTTGTCTGTGAAAGTCTTGCATCTCAAACTGCTAAAGTACAACCTTTTGAGAATAACCTAACATCCACACCCATTTCTTCCCAGGATGTAATGAATTTTAAACCTCCTTTATAAGAACAATTTATATTAACTATTACTTCACTGTCTGATGTTAGTGTTTGTAGGTAAACAGCCTGTCTGACTACATTGCATTAATCAAAAATTGTTTTAACAGTATCAACCACATGCTTCAGGCTGATATACTTTAAATTACTTTAAATCATTAACATCTGCATGAATTACTATAGTTTTGTAAATGTATGATGAGTAAAGCATTAATATAATTCATTGCTATTTTTTCAATATAATGTAGACTATGGCAATGAAATGTGGAACTATACTTTGTGAACAAAATATAGCTCATTGGGCGGAGCCTAGATGGTCAACTGAGAGCAGTGAATTTTGGGAGCTCCATAAACTAGTATAATAATATAGGAACATTTTATTATTTTCAAGCTTAAAACATCAGAAATCTATAAACTACTAAACTACATAAATATCAATTTTGGTGGAGATATACAAAAATGTTCCTGTCAAGTAACTTGGAGATATATTGAGTCACTGAATATAAACATCTCAAGGAATTCTCGTCCAGATGCTGCTTTGAAAAAAGAACTACAATTGATTCCATCTACCTTACAGGAACTATCTTTGAAGATGGATGGCTTTAAAAATGACTTAGAAAACCTCAAATTAAATTCTCAAGAACAGACTGATAGTCTTAAGGAACTATTACAGCAACATCAGACAAAATAACAAATATAGAGATTTCTCTAAATGACAATGAAAGGAGACTCAAAAGAAGAAGAATTCCAAAAATAATTTCTGCTTAAACAGAATACATGGCTGCTTAACAAAATAGATGACAAAAAACAGGGAAAGGAGAAACAACATAAGGATCTTTGGTCTGCCTGATAACACTGAAGAAGAAGACATTATTTCATTTTTAACAATCTGGATTCCTGATTTTTTAGACTTGAAAGAGGGACTTTCATTTGGAATTGAAAGAGCGCATAGAGCACTGAGGAAATCTGCTACTAACTCAACAAATACTCCATCTAGAGCCATAGTTATAAAATTTCTTTCATTTCTGGACAAGGAACTAATATTAAAATCTGCTTGGAGAAAATCACCCTTAAAATACAATCAAAGCCTGATAAGGTTTAACAATGTTTATTCTTCCAGAATACTAGAACAAAGGAAAAAAAGCCTGGCCAGTAATAAAACTGTTGAAACAAAAAATATTAAAACACAGCTGGCCTTTCTAGGCAAGATAAAAATACATTTTGCCAATGAGATGAGAACCTTTAATGACTTAGAAGAAGCTACTATATTCATCAAAAACAGCAACATAGTGTCTATCCCAGAAGAAATGGAATAGATGGCCCCTACTCTTAAAAGAATAAAAGAAACAAATCCTTGGACTGATGCTAGAAAGAAGAAACAAAAAACTGATTCCAAGATAGCTGTCCCAAAAAATAACTCTTACAACTACATCTCTCAAAGTATCAGCTGATACAGTACATCACCTGTCATCTGTTTTTATTTTGAAAAGAAAAGGAGGGTTTCTTAAACAACCGAGAAACAGTAATGATTTATTCAGAATGTTCAGAGTCCAGTAATTCTTCACAAACAAAAGTAGGTCAAGATGGTTTACTATTTAAATTATATATAAGCCAAACAAAGCAACATATAATCTAAACATAGTAGTTTCTATTCCCTTCCTTGAACTCAGTGAATATTTATCTTGTTCATTTTTCATTGTTTTTACTTACAATAATTTAAGTAATTAATTAACTAATTCAACAAGGTACCATTCATTAGAATTCAGACTCAAATGTAACAAATTAACATCATATATAATAGCAGAAAAAGTAGAGTGTTTTGAAAAAATGTTGTCATGGAGACTAATGGCTTCTTCAGTTAAAGTATGATTTAAAAATGTGATTTTTATCCTGGTTAAATAATAGTAGCAAGCTCATAGTACAAATGTCATAATTATTCTCTCTAAATATAGTTAATATCAGTTATGGCAGGTCACACAGCTATGAGTGCTGTTTGATCAATCTTAATATTGTGTGCATGGATGCAGCTGTGTGTGGCAGCTAGTACAAATGTCATTATTATTCTGTCTCAACATAGTTGATATCAATTATGGCAGGTATCATAGCTTCGAGTACTGTTTGATTAAGCCTGACATGGTGTGTGTGGATGCAGCTGTGTCTGGCAGGTGTTGTATGTTGCCGTTTTTGTCTCCAGGAAACTGTGGGTTGCGGCTTGTGATCGAGGTTTACTGATGCTTATGTATTAGGAAGAGACATTTGGTGTTTTAGCCTAGATCCAGGGGAAGGAGGTGGATAAAACTGTGATTTGGGATATTTTGGCAGAGAATAGTCTGTTTATACATCTGCTGAGTGAGAGGTGGAAAGGCTTGAAGAATGTGTTATCTCTTGTTGTGGCGGCTTGCTGGGAGTTTTTTTTTTTTTTTGATCTGCTTGCTCTCTATTCTTTTCCTGGCTGCTGCCTCTCTGAAAGGGAGGGAATTTAGGCTTGAAGTTGCAGTGAAGTGAAGCATTGCTTCAGGTGCATTGTGAGCCTCTGGTATGCAGTACACAGACGCACTAACATAAACAGACGCTCCCAGGTTGCTATGGTAACAGAAACAGAGTGACGATAATGCTTAACGGCTCTGAGGAGTATCCAAGATGATTCTCGGCAATGTTTTTGGTTTAAAAAAATAAATAAATATATATATATATATATATATATATATATACCGATCCGACAGACGACAACGACATGAATCAACATGAAACAGCAAACACAAAAACCAACAGTATGATTTAAAATTTAGCTAATCATTACTACCGCCTTTTAGTAAGTGTGGCAGTGTTATGTGTTATGCATGTGCATGTCTTGTGGGTTTTATATGGCATGATGTATTGCAAGATTATGAAAAGCAAAAACCCACTACCTGTTAATTTAACGTTTTGATTATTTTCGATTATTGGTGTTTATGGTTTTTGTATTGGATGTGTGTCTTCGATCTTATACAGTGGACCTCCGGTCATATATATATATATATATATATATATATATATATATAGATATATATATATATATATATATATATATATATATATATATATATATATAAAATAAAAGGGCTGTTTTAAACAACATGTACTCATATTGATGGTCTCCCAACACTTCGTTTAGCTCATTAAGTTGATTCTTGATTAAAACAAAAAAAAACAAGTGCAATTTTATATTTAAAATGTATTTTGGTCCAAACACATTAAGAACTTATATAACGGTGGAAGTCTGAGTTATTGTGAAAGACTAAGAGCACTTGGTCTTATGCAGAACCCTTTGCAGTAGTCTGGGAGGTGAGCTTGCTCAGACGTGTTGGGTATATGGGGATAGCTGATTCTAGGGGTGTTTGGGATTGCCAGAAAGTGCTAGAGAGTCATCAGATTTCCTTCATGGAAATATCTGTGGAAATGTAAGGTGTGTTGGGTGGTTCACTGGCAGAGTGGTCACTGCATGGAACAAGCTGGTAAAATGGAACATGACAAATGTTGGTTTTGATATTTTAAGAACAGCCTGGAAACACACCACATGAACTAGTGAATGGTATTCTGGCAAAACTGGATGAGTATTGTTGCTCGTGCTTGAAGTACTGATATTTGTGTATGTAAGGATGGAAATATAACAAATAAGAAACTAGAAGGGTCTCATAATTTAAAGTCTATGGACTGTATAAACATTCTTGGAAGCAGCTAATAATAAGAATAAGCATTACAGCTTGTAATCTCTCAAATAACTAATCAACAGCCAAAAAAAAAAAAAAAACACACACACAATAGTTATGTAATGTATGATTTTAGTAAATCTAGACATAAAATATATAATTGTCATATAAGATGAAGCAGTCTGCTGAATTTAGACATTAAAGACAGGATTTAATAACATGGGCTTGTGTATAATAACACTACTGTCTTAACTTGTCATAAATGACATACACTACAATGAACATCAAGGAGAAGCATGGTGATTTTCTTATATAAGTAAATATGCATAACAAGTCATGCAATTTCTTTAACTTGGATTGTAGTTTTTGTAACCCATCTTGACCATATATAATACTTAAGTGGTTACCAAGGTAACTAATGTTTATACATGACATCAAATCATGACATCATGTTCAAGAGAAATAATAGAAGCCTGAACTTGAAATGTCACAGAATATAACAATCATATTCTGAACAAATAGTATTAAATTGACAATAGACACTCAGTTTAATAACATGGGCTTGTGTATAATAACACTACTATTTTAACTTGTCATAAATGACATACACTATATTGAACATCAAGGGGAAGCATGATGATTTATAGTTATCAGAGGAAAATGTTTAATAGTCACAATAAAACAAAAATGCATAGTATAAATAACCTAAGATGGATTTAACTTTATTATCTTTAAATACCAATGGCTTAAACAATCCTTGCAAGAGATCAAATCTACTGAAATATTTAAAATTGAACAAAGCACAAATTGTCTTCTTTCAAGAAACTCATTTCAAAAAAAGTGACAATTACAAATGGAAACCTAAGGAATATATGATATTGGCACAATAAGACAAAGACAAAAGGGGTAACAATTTTATGGAAAACAAATGTGATTAACCCAGAACTCATTTATAAGTTTGAAGATAAAGAAGGCCTTATGGCAATAGTAATAGTTAAATATAATAACAGAATATGGATTCTAGACAATCTATACTGGTTCCCAGGCATTGGAACAGAAACTGTTAAAAACACTTGGATTATATTTCCAATAATTATAAAGGCAACTTAATATTAGGAGGAGATTTTTACTGTATATTTGATATTTCTGAAACTACAAATAAAAGGCTGCGTACATCTGCTGTATCAAAAGCTTTAAACAAGTGGGTAGAATCATTTCATCTTGTATATACTTTCAAATTTAAAGAAGATAAATCTTTGTTGTTTTCCCATCAAGATCACAGATTTGGTACCCAAACTAGAATAGATAAAATATTTGCTGCCCATGATTTACATTCTAAAATCATTAATTTCTCAGTAACTCCTTGGTCCTTTACAGACCACAATTCATTGATACTAAAACTTCAAAATGGGTACAAACCATTAATCTTTAACTCCAGAATTCCAGCATATATAACTAAAATTAAAGAGTTCAAACCCTGGTTATTATTTGAATTACAGTTCTTCTTAGATATTAATTACACCACAGAGATAAATAAAATAATGATATGGGACTCATTAAAAGCTTACGTATATGGTAAAACCCTAACTTGGTATAAAAAAAATCAGAAAACGGGATTCTGAATTATGAGAGCTACAATCCAAACTTTTGTCAGTAAAAGCTGAAAAAAAATCAAAATTATTTGGAGATGAAAAAAAAAGTTAAAAGTATTAAACAGTAAATACAATGAAATTCTAACACATAAAACTAGTTTAGCTTTAGAAAAACTAAAAATTAATACCTTGGCCACTTCTCCCAAATATCTACATAATTTATCCACAAGAATCAAAATACAATCAAAAGCTAATACCATTAAAAGTATCTTCCATGAAAAGAAAGGGAAAAATGTCTCGAATGTTGGTGACATTCTTGATGCCTATAGAAATCACTATATGGAACATTTCCAAAAAGAAAATATACATATCAATCAATTAAATCTAGATGAAAAATATTCTAATATAAAAAAATACCAGAAAAATTCAAACTAGATCTGCAAGCACTCATACCCTATAAAGAAATTACAGATACAATAAAAGAGGGTAAAAATAACAAAGCTGCAGGTATAGATGGCATAATTATGGAAATATATAAACTTTTTTTCTTCAAAGATACTACCCCTCTTACATAAAACTCTATTAAAATTCAGTCACAAGCTTTAATACCACCCTCTTGGAGATATTTCTTAAACACACCAATCCTAAAGGAAAATAAATTCCCAAACCTCTGTACCTCATATAGACCTATATCATTATTAAATAATGACTATAAGATATTTATGACAATATTAACTAACAAAATAAAAATACTATTATCCAAAAACAGTAAATAATGATCAAACTGGATTCATATATCATAGACACACACATGGCATTATTAAAAGGATAATTTATCTTATAAATTATGATAATAAAGAAAATAAACACTCATAATAAGCCTTTGATTCCCTAAATTGGGTTTATTTATTCAAAATCCTAATGCTATTTGAATTTCCTGCATCCTTTGTTCATCTCCTAAAGAGTATATATATATATATATATATATATATATATATATATATATATATATATATATATATATATATATATATATACAAATAATTTAGCGTATGTCAAGTTAGGTCCTTTTACCTCTGAATCTATACATATAACAAAAGGCACTAAACAAGGATGTCCCATGTCACTGATTCTATTTGCTCTGGCTATTGAAATATTAGCAAATTCAGTTTGTAACAATATAAAAATCAAAGCAATAGATATTTATGAACAATACAATTCTAAAGTAATGCTATTTGCTGATGACATATTGCTAACATTATCTAATACAAAAGAGACATTAGAAGAATTAGATATATTAATTGACAACTGTCACATGACTTCAGGACTCCATTTCAATAAATCAAAATCAAAATTGTTATTTTTAAATAAAAAATGAACTGCAGACTAAGGGGGTCACATCATAGGGAAATAAGAATCTACCTTAAAATATCTAGGAATTGAGTTATGCAAGGATAATAATGAATTAGTCTCAAAAAACTACAATAATATCATCAATACAATTAAAATCTCTGTGGAAAAATGGAACAAAATAATATTAACATTTGAAGATAGACTACAGTTAATAAAATGGTTTTACTGCCCAAGATCCTATATATAGCCTTGGCAATACAACTGTTACCAGAAAGGAATATACTTAAAGAAATAAATGCATGCCTAATAAAATTTTTATGGTTTCCCAAAAAACAGAATAGCTTTAATACATCATATCAGACCATGGGAAAAGGGAGGATTAAACTTTCCGGATATAGAAACATATATAAAATATCTAAAACAATCTCAGACTGGATAAGTCCAAATTACTCTGCAAATTGGAAAGAATTGCTAACTGTAATATCCATAAATTAATTTGATTTACAAAAACAATTTCAAATAACAGATAAAACAATTTGCCATTTCCCATATTATGTATTAGTATGCAATATAATATAACTAAACCCACTAAAACTTGTGTGATTAATTATTACATTGACTCATTTTGGAAAATTATTAATGCAAATATAGATTTAAAAATCTGGTTTGATCTTTTAACACCATTTATAGTCACAAAGAACTTTCCACATAAAATATATAGAGAAATTATTAATTCCTGGGAACAGAAAGGATTTGTTTGTTGGCTCCAGTGTATCAAAGAACTAAACGTTTTAGATATGCAAGTAATAAAAACAACATACAAAATTCCACAACAGGACTGGCTAACTTTACAGAGTATTCTGTCATATTCGCAAGATTTAAGTAGCATAATTAACAATTCTTCATTTAAAGAAATATCTAAGTTTATGAAATACATATATGAAATCCTATATAATGACTTTGACATGGGAAACAGTATTTCAAAATTTTACAAACTATTGATAAACTATAAAACAACACCCACAACCTCATACTGGAAATATATAACAAAAGGACACTCAATACAGTTAACTGAAGATATTAAAACAAATATGTTATTATTGATAAAATATACATCCTTTACAGAGTACTGGAAAGTTTTTAATTGGAAATGCTTGCTCAGAGCATTCTTAACCCCAGATAAAATCAGTAAAATTAGTTCTTCCATAAAAGGAATAAGTTGGAGATGTGAGCATGTACACAGTGCAGACTGGAACCACATTTTCTTTGACTGTGTTAAAATTAAGCCACTTTGGGATGGTATTAATAACTTTCTACAAGCTTTATTTAATAAATAATTTTATTTAACTAAAGCTCTTGCATTATTAAATGTGAACTAAGCCTCCTCATTTGAATAGGTCAAACATGTATCCAGTATGGACTATCCTTGCAATTTCAAGGAAGTGTATAACAAGAAGATGGAATACAAACACAATACCAACTTTGGAAGACTTCTACAGCCTACTGAAGGTGAAGCAATAGGCCAGCCCATCTACATTGTATTACTGTCCCTCTGATGTTACATGTGAGTTCAAAGGGGGAAAAGGAGTAGGGCATAAGTAAAAAATCCCCAAAAAGGCAGCAATGCGGTATAGCCCTAGGACACCTCAATTTCCTTGTCAGCTCTTACTTTAATTGGAGTTAGATGGGGAAGGCCAGGAAGGGTAGATATATCTGACAAAAGCAGAGAGACATTGAGGTCCACTTATGGTGAAATGCACTGGAGAAAAAAGTAACTTAAAAAAGTGTTTCATGTAGGTAAAAAGTTATAGTGTATATTCAATGTTGATTACTAATTAACTATTACTTGATATGGACTATGCAATTACTGTGAGAGGATAAGTTAGGAGAAGAAAAAATGCTACATGCAGGTGAAAAGTAATACTCTGTTGTAAGGATTTAGAAAAAGGTTCCGCTGTGACTGGTAAAGAGCTTTTTAATGCGATTGCAAAAAAACAGTGATTCAGTGATTCAGAGTAACATTAGCTGCCATGAGGAGAAGAGCTCATCATCAGTTAATTTATATGTCTGAATTGCTCGGTAATTACCACAAACACTAACAGCCTCTTTTCTGCTGTTCCTGCTGGAATAACTGTTAGCAGCTGATGCATTGAGTTAAAACAGGCACCCCCTCCCCCCACACGCACATACATGCATACACATACACACACTGCCATACCTCTTATCTGTCCATGAGTTTATAGATCATGTATGATTTGTCACTGTCTTTTGTAAATTACAAATGAATGCAGTCATTTAATAATGCCAAACATTAGAATTTCATTTTTTTCTTCTTAATGTTCAGTAAATGGATCCAGATGCAAGACCTTTTGCCCTATTAACATTTCAAGTGGATTAGAGTAATATGTAGAAAGACTCCTGGTGTTGGTAAATGTCCTCCCACTGACTTTGTCCAAAAGTCTTAACCACAGTCCCCCCATATGTCACGGACCATTGCATTCAGTCAGTAATATCCCTAATATATGTAATTCTGCAAAACCTGAGTCTATTAGCTTTTTACATGCATTAGGATAATATTAATGAGTGTTCCTCAAGTTTACGATCTCCTGCATATGTTTTTGTGCTGCAAAATCTGTTGTTCTATTGTCTTTTTACTTGAGTTGCCATTATATTGCATAGGTTTACCTGGTATCTGGTGTCCCTCTGTGTTACATCCACTGTTCCTTAGTATAGGGGGAGTTGAGAGGTATGATAGCCCCCCCTCTCTCTCACACACACACATACACAAACATACACACTTTTTGTACAAAAAAACAAAATTCCCCTCACCTGATAGCATTCAAACACAACACTCTCTCTCATTTACCACCCCCATACACACACACACACACACACACACACACACACACACACACACACACACACACACACACACACACACACACACACACACACACAAAAGCTCACAGACACACATACACAGGCACACATAGACACACCTTCCCTACCTACCCTCTAGTTAACCCCATACTTTGGCCACCCAGGCAGAAGCATACTCTTACTTAACAACTCTCTTCATTCAGTGTAAACTCATACATGCTGCCACACACATACACACATGCACACAGACCCCGACACTACCTGTTTGCTTAACTCCATGGTACTTCCTTCCAGTACGACCTCACCTATTAAAAGTAATGGGAAACAATAAGTGAAATAACTTTTTTCCAAGGATTATTAATAAAAGATTTGGGATGAATTCTGAGTTCCTTCACTTTGGTTACTTTAAGTGCAGTTTCTTTCAATAAGGATAAGAACTCTTCGAAGAGTGGAGAAGTTAAATTCCATTTCTTTGTAATACTTTCCCTGTCAATCGCAAGTATTGTCCATAGTAAAAAAAGATTATTTTTATTCATATGAAAGCCATCATTGACATTAAATAAAACTAAAGCTTTAGTTAGTGAAAAGGAATCAACAAATAAAGCTTTTAAGAAGTCATCTAGATTATTCCAAACTGTTTTAATATAGGACAATAATAAAATAATGGAGCCAGTCCCCTTTGCATACCCTTGACCATCTCCAACAAGATACAAATGGATTCGACCTCTCCATACTGAATACCTCACAGTCATCTTTACATTGTTTATTCCTTACTGAGTGATGGAAATTTATTGTTTGATTTAATTTTTTTTTCTTTTTCTTTTTTTTTCAGGCCATTGCACACATCGTATATAGTTAAACCTGTTGTATTTTGTGTTTATTAATTAGTAGATTTATGTATGTTTTATTATTTATATTACTATCATAATACAAATCATCTGAGTAAAAAAGGTAATGGGTGTATGCAAGATTTTGGCCAATTTAATTACTGCGGCTGACATTAAGGATTTACACAGCCGAGTGGTAAATGAATCACTTGGCTAAGTAAAGCACTTACTGCAGGCATTTCCAGGGAAGAGCACATGGTTAATTAGCATATGCTGCTCTCACAGAATGCCTCATTAGCATTTGCAGTAGGCCCAAAAGACAGCATGATAACCCCCCCCCCCCATGGAGCTGCACCTCTGCAAGATAAAGTACTTTGGTAGGGCTGTCTCTGAATCAGAAATTGCTACTGCCAGTGGAAAATTAGCTTACTACTGACATTAATGTTTCTGAATCCTTGACTACATTAATGGTGATGCAAGGAATGATACACGTGTTGGAAAATGATAAGAACATGAGGAAATGCATATGTCAGTGCACACATAATTGTTACAACACCAGCTAATGATGACATCATCTAACTTTTGGGAATATTGTGGTTGCATGTTAGTTTTATTTAAAAGTTGGTGATGTATCTATTTCTAAGGTTATGTTCTGTTTTGATCAATAAATAGGTGTGTGTTTTGAAATAATGTGCACTAGTTTCAAAACTGAATTTGACAGCTTAGAATTATTTTTGTCAGTTAAGTACATAACATTTATAGGGTTATTTTACTATTAAAAGTTAGTGTTGTGATATTTAAACTATCTTAACATTAGAATCTTTTGCTCATGAAAATGAAACATAGGAAAAAATGTACATAATTCTTTCTTAGAAATGTCAATATATGAAGAACTGACTCCAAATACAAGGAATGATATTACTTTAAAAGCAGAGAATTTTTCCAAATGTTTCTTCTCTGACTGTACAACTTCCTTAGAAAGTAAAGCGATATAAATGTATATAAACAAAGCAGATCTTAAAAGTATTGTATTATACATATATAAAATCTCAAGAAATATATGTCATCTCTTAGCAGTCTGTAGGATGCAGACTATACTAAAAAAGCTTTGAGTCAGTCCATGTAGGACATATTGTTTAGGCCTTATATTCTTTTAGTAAGGTATCTCTGTAAAGTAAGGTATGCAAATTGTATTTAGATTTGGTAAATATACCTGAGGATTATTAATGTTTGGGTTCAGATACATAGGTGGCAACACATTTTCCTACAGTACATTTGTTTGGGAACACATAGCTGAACAACAGTCAGCTGTAGAGTCATTTGACTGTTGCAGATTCCCTGTGGACAAAGAAAAGGATGCAACACCATGGCAAGAGATTCAATAAACAAGTGCTTGTGAGCAAGGGTAGTAATATGTTTTGTGCTTGGTGTACAGTACTTGCTATGTAAGTACAACATGTAGAAATGCTTACAGCATGGAAGACGCATGCTACTGTAGTCACACATATAATCCAGTATGTGTTTTAGGCAATGTTGCTTAGATACTGTGAAGGAGATAGTGGTCCACACACACACCAAAAATAAAAGCACTGCCCAGTGTGCACTGTAGTTTTATTTCCACTGACATGCCCACTGAGTGGCCTGCTGCTGAAGCTTGCCATATTGCCTACTGTCTCATGGTGCCTTTGGGGCTACGGTCATTAGTTTACCATGTGTACTTGGTTATTAAAGATGTGGGCAGGGTGTTCCATGCTTTTCTTTACCTAGAGGAAATTTTCAACAGACATATATCTCTGCTGCTGAATGTCATTCACCCATGTGTCCCCACCAAAATGTTCCACAGAGAAACAACTCACTGCCAAGTAGCCTGAATCCTCATAAATTACATTTTCTAGTTAGTAGAAAAGAATAGTTTTACTAAAATTGCTGGTATTTTGCTTAATGAGAAGTGTAGTGAATGTAGAGAAATAAACTTTTTCCACTTAAAGGGTACAGTAATATGCAAAGTGCTTGTCACTTACACAGATTTAGGTTATGGGACACTCAGAGAGGAAAATCATTATTTTCATATTTTATGTATCTGAAACTACATTGATACTATGTAGATGATTTAATCTAGCTATATGAATCAGAGGAAGAAAAATCAAGTCATTTGATACAGTTTCAGAAGAGCAGCTTTAGTTTTATAGATCACACTATCGAAAAGAAAGAGTTGTCTGCCTAAATATTGAGCTAGAAATCCAAGGAAGTAACACAGAGTCACTACTTCAAAGGAAATAGACATAAGGATGCATTTACTTGTCTGCATAAAACTGTCACCCTAAACGTCTAATGGAGTCAATGCATTATGGAACTTCCAAACACACTGACATTATGATTAAGGTGTAGGGCTTTAAAGGAAACTAAATAAATGCTTCAGAAGCTAAGAGAAATGGTATACAGATTCTGAAAGCATATGACTGGGGAAAAAGGAAATAAAAAAGCATACAGACTGGGTAAAAAAGAACAAGAACTCAAAAGAAATCCATGTTTTGTAACATATTACCATCCATAGGTGATTCAGACGGTCTATATTCACAATGTATCTGATATTAGCTCATATACTACAGGTAGGCTGAAGTCACTGGTGTATTCCAGATTTAAAAAAAAGAAGACTAGCTAATCATGGAGCAAGCTGTTGTGCATGCCCTAATCTCTTGCAGTGAACAAATGGTAAATGAAAAAGTTATACATCAGGGGGAAACTTGTACGATATTTTACCACTTAGCTGTGACCCCACCAGATGATGCATGGGAAGATACCAATTCATTAACACATTAGTAATTGGCAGATTCTACCTGATATATTTACTGCTTTAACAGAAAGGCTGCATTGCATTGCATTAGCAGCTAAGTTACTGCTTAAACATTATAATTTGTGTAGCTGTTGGGAAGCATTTACTTGTCAGTCATGGCTGTTTTAAACAGCAGTCTCCATACTCATGTTGCTGACTGTTGTTTATGACTGATAGCTCTGTCATTTTCTTTTTTATAAAAGTCAAGCATATATGCACCTGACACAAAGAATTATAACTGCAAATCTAAACAGAAAAACAACAAAATATATATCCAGTAAGAACCAGTTATGAAATATAAATTTGCCACAAAGCACTAAGCTAACACTATTACATTAATATTAAATATATATATATATATATATATATATATATATATATATATATATATATATATTATTGTGAGTGGAAATATAAACAGCATAGCATTGCTAAAAATAATAATAATTCAGTATCAAAACAATTTTAATGAAAAGGAAGCTTCTCACAGGTTCATTGGAGGTTACTAGGCTAATGGCCCTACAGCCTTTACAACCCAAGTGATGTTATACCCATGTTCCATGATTGACCATGATAGATGGTCTGTATTTGCAGTGCTAGTCTATGTTCAGCACCGATTGCTCCTGTCCACGAGGGACATAGCTGCCACACCCAAGGTGAATTTATGACCTCCCATCCAATTGTACAAGTTGTGCTTAAATAGAGTCATTGAGGAGCTCTGCTTCACATAAACTGGGAGTCTATTTCAGAGAAGTGCCAAACTCTGGGAGACATATCTCTCTTCAGTATGTCCTGCTAATGTCACAGGCTACGTTAAGGTCCCTGGAGAGAGTGAATCTTGTCTCATTTGACTTACAAATGTGCAGCATTTCCATTAGAGCTGCAGAGACTGCTCTGCAGGTGAAGCACAGGTTGCCTCTCAGCAGCCTATAAGATACAGAGTACAGTGAAAGAGCTTTCAGTCTATTCACAGAGGTCATGTTTTGAAGGCCCTGAATTTTCTTGTTGAGAAACCTTTGTAGTCTCTCCAGCTGTTGCAGATGTCTGGTGAGGTACATACAGAATGGAGCATTGTACTGTATTAGCGGTCTGATGAGGGTTGAGTACAGAGGAGTTATAACATCGTTAGTCTTGGATACGATGCCCTTACTTATGAAATGCACAATGCAGAATGTGTTCCTTACCACTGTGGACACATGGTGATTGAAGTTTAGATTGCTATCAACCTGTGAGCCCAAAATCCCACACTACTGGGTTACACCTGGTGGGGGGGGGGGGTACTGTCTACACTGTAATTTGCATGGCCTTCACCTTTGCCAAGAGGATAATGATAAACTTTTTTGCATGTTTTTAAGTCCATAGCTTTGGCACTAATTGCTTGTCTGAGTTAGCCCCTTTTGTAATATGTCAATATCATTAGGGGACTCAATGAGTGCACACAGCTTGAAATCATCAGCTAACTTGGTAAGCTACACGTGGCACATCATCTACGTTTGCCTGTATTTCTGAGAAGTAGATTCCAAATAGTAGAGTGCCCACCACAGATCCTTGTCGTACACCACTGATAACTAGTCTACTGGTAGAGGCGGAATCTCCATCTTTGACTGTGTGCATTCTGTCAGTCGACCAGTTGGTTATCCATCTAACGATGTAAGGGTCAATCCCCAGCTGGGTGAGTTTCTCAATCATACCTGAGTGGGGAATTGTGTTGAAGGCCTTAACTAGTTGAGGTAGGCAGTATGTACTGTTTTGCCTTCATTCAGGGCTTTGGTGACATTCTCAAATAATTCCATCAGGTTTGATAAGCATGATCTACTCTTAACAAAGCCAAATTAGGTTGGGCCAAGATGTCAGTAGAGTGGACAATGGGATAGGTAATACTATGCAGACTACATTATATAGGAATAGTATATTCAGACTTTGTCCCACAAGAGTAAATGAGAGGTCAAGTCTGAATATTCTGAGCCAGTTGAGGAAGTTAAATTCTTCACATGTACACAAGTAGTTGTTCACTGTTCTTCAGTTTGCATTGCATTGTCTTATATGTTCTACATTTGAATAGTGTTTGTGCTTGCCTATTGAATAAGGCTGACTGAAAACAGGGTTCAGAACCATGAACTCACCTTGTTAGGAAGTAACAAATAAGAAAGTAGATCAGGTTCCATCTTGTTAAGAATGAAATTAGTGCCTGCACTGATATGAACTGTGTGATGTCCCAGTTTAGCTCAATGTACACATGTACAGTGTCTGCTTGCTGTTTGTGAAAGACATGAATGTTCTAACACTCATGACAGAATAGCCAGGACTGATCTTAGGTAAAATGGCACCCTGGGGGAAAGCACTCCATGGTGCACTCCTACTGCCCACTCCCCACCCCACACACAAACACACACAAGCACACATCCTCAAATGCTTCCACCCACCCCTAAATAATGACATTAGAGCAGAAGCCAAAGTAGCTCCAATAGTAGAGAAGTTCAAAGACAACAGATTATGGTGGCTCAGACACGTGCAGAAAAGCAGAAAATGACATGGTGAAGAAGATTTAGGAGAGTCAGACAGAAGGGAAGCAGAAATAAGGATGTTCAACAAAGAGACAAATGGATTGTGTGACAGAAAACTTGAGACAGTCAGGCATGGTTCTCAAAGAAAAAAACATATTATCATGTTTAAGTAAGAAAGGTGTGGGGGCAAAGCCCCCACATGAGGGGTGCACGGGGGGGCTTGACCCCCTGCAAAAACACATATTCTCAGTGCAGTTTCTTTGTCTTAAACATTTTAGATAAAATCAACTGTCAATAAAAATGATTGTCACAAACCCAAAAACACAAAAATTCCTCCAAGATGAAGAGGCAAAGACAACCACCAAGCAAAAGATCCACTAAAGAGGTAAAACGGGAACCACCAGGCAAGTCAAACCACACTTCTTTAGCAAATAAAACACATATATTGTCACTTTTGCCACCTAAGAGACTTCTTCAGAATAAAAATCAGCAGCAAACTAAGTCTTATATACACAAACTCAATCCTTTCCCATTAATACATATTAATTAAACAATTATTCATTCTAATAATCCCCCCTAAAATTAAAGTATATAAAACCATCATTCTAATAATCCCCCCTAAAATTAAAGTATTATATAAAACCATCATAAAGAAGAAAACCTCTATACAATTAAATACTCACACTAAACAAATGTATATATAAACACAAAAAATAATCAATTTTATTTTGAGAATTTCCACCCTCCTGTTTTTTAAAAAACACTTTATGTTAATAGACTCATTCATTCCTGGTGGTTTATCTTCCCCTAACCTTAATTACCAAGTGGTTTCCCTTTGCTCCACTCTATCTTTATGACTGCCTCCCCTAATGTTCCTTGTTCTAATATGGAAAACAAACATTTTTTGTAGTCAGGACATTTAAGGGTGTGCTTATAAAGTGTTGCGGTCACTTGTCCTAATGGAATAAAGATGTTACTTAATACTTTGATTTAAACATCTAGTGGACTTCCCTACATAAAATTCACAACAAAGTGTACAGACTGCTATATAAGCTATCCCTTGTGTTTTACAATTGTAAACGCCTCTAATAGGTATAGTTTGATTCAAATGTGGTAACTCAATAAAGGGGCCTTCTAAAATATACCTACATGCCACACAAAAAACACATTTATACATCCCCTTATCCTTCTCACTATTCATAACTGGATTATCATAATAGTTATACACTTGTAAACACCTTTTCAAATTAAATGTATTTTTGAAGGTAAATTTAGGTTTGTCCCCTATAACATTGGAAAGATCTGAATTACCCTTAATAATATTCCAGTTTTTGTTGATAATTGAAACTATACTATTCCTATCAACGGGCATGTCAAGACAACACATTGCATCATAATTGGTATTGTTTTGTTTGTTAACCATAACTTTTGGTTTTTTGTATCATAATCCAAAAGATAAAACTGGTGGAAAAATCAATGTATCCACGTATCCTAGTATCATCGGCCAGTTTTGATGACAAATTGTCTTTATATCCCCTTTCCAAAAACATATCAGTGATAAATAATACCTCCTGTTCAAATACATAATCATCTGATCTCATTCTTGAAGCACGTATAAACTGACCTTTAGGAATAGTATTATTGGGGGGGGGGGGCCTAGATGGCCAACTGAAAGCAGCACTTTTTTAGAGCTCCACAATTTAGCCTAAAAAACAGGAAAATATTAAACTTTTTCAAACAAAAACATTTAAGTATTATAGAATATCTTCTGAACTAACTTCTCAGCAATTTTGGAGTATTTCCATAGAAAATTTCCTATCAAACATTCTGGAGACAAATCTCACGTGACAAAATTAACAATTCAAAAAATACTCAGAAAGTACTCTGAAGAAAGAAATTCAACTGATGTATTCTACCCTGCATGAACTATCTAAAATTAATGGATTTAAAGACAGTCTGGAAAACATTAAGGAAAGTTGTCAAAAACAAATTGATGATGAATTATTACAACAGGAATCAAAAATCACAGATATTGAAACTTCACTAAATGACATAGAAGAGAGACTCAAAGTTGAAGAAAATCAATCTGAAACATTATTACAGCACAACAACTGGCTTATCAGTAAAGTAGATGACTTGGAGAACAGAGAGAGGAGAACAAATATAAGGATTTCTGGATTACCAGAGAAGTCTGAAGGTGGAAATATTATCTTGTTTCTAAACTCTTGGCTAACTGAAATTTTAGATCTGAAAGGTTTATCTTATGACATAGAGAGGGCACACAGAGCTATAGGAAAACCTATTTCTTCTTCACCTTTTAGAGCACCGAGATCTATATAAATTTTTATCCTATACTGACAAAGAACTAGTACTCAAAACAGCTTGGAGGAAAAGTCCTTTGAAATACAAACAAAGTCAAATAAGGTTTGATAAAGATTATTCCACTAGAGTATTAGAAATGAGGAATAAAGCATGGCCACTTGTGAGACTACTAAAGCAGAGGAAAATAAAAGCTCAATTGACATACCCTGCAAAGACAAGAATTTTCTACTCAAATGAAATTAGAACTTTTAATGACCCAGGGGAAGCCTTCACTTTCATCAAGAATAACAACATAATATCTATCCCAGAAGAAATGGACTGGTCTTCATCCTCATCATTGAAAAGATTTCAGGAAAAAAATGTCTGGACTGATGTGAAAAAAAAAAAGAAACAAAGGACTGAATCCAAAAACACAGAATCCACAATTACTCTCAAAGAATCTACTAAAAATTGAATTTTCTCAAAAAAAGAAAAAAATGTATGAACAATCATTTTTTCTTTGTTTTTTTTCTCTTTAATATATCTGCTACAATGTGTTTATTGGGATATCTTCTTGTAGTTGACAGCAGTATGAATGATAAACATGTAGACAGTCCAAATGAAGTTTATTTCATATTTTCTATTTTGTATATATATTATATCTTTTTTAGCTAGATTGGATTAATGAATAGAGGGGAGGTTTATATGGTGGGTTTGCATTGAGCCTTGATATTTTCACTATGTTGCAGTTTCATCTTTTAGGTGAACAGCTTGGTCTGGTTGCATTGATTTTCGAGTGAGCTTGAAGTGTTGAAAAGTCACTTGGTGACCTAGTTTGCAATATAACAGTGACTGCAGCGATGTTAGTGTTTATGTGCATATATAATTTCACAGTGTTTGATGTAGGCAAGTAGTTTCCATTAAACAGATTACATTATAAAAGTATGGCATTCCCAGAAGCTGCCCATTAACTAAAAACTCTTTCTGCTGCAGCTCGAGCTTCTCAGGGTGCCAAGACACCTCGCAGCCACTCAGGCTTCCTTTTCTAACTGAGCGGCTATGATACACAAGTTACATCCAATTATGAGTTTTTCAAGAGAGAGTTAGAGATAGTTTTTTTTTCACATATTGTACTTATTTGACTTCCTGCACTTTTAAAAAGTTGTTTTTGTTTAAATAAATTGTTTAACTGTTGTAGGCTACACACTAAAGTGTGATAGCCTTTTCTGATCACTTGTGGTCATTTAAAGCTGTTTTAAATTTACTTTTTACTGTTTTTACCTTATCTTTTCAAAAAAAATAAATAAATAAATTTCTTGTTTCCCGCCTTTCTAAGCTAGTATAGTCCAGTTTTCAGGCAAGTGCTGAATTCAGGGCTGTGTTACAAGTTTCTGAGTTGCCCATACCTTACTTGGATAGAGGGAAGTTTCTCTGTTCACCTGTGAGAGAGGGGAACTTTGAGCAGCCATCTGTCCCTGGAGGAGTGGTTCCAGCCCAGAAGTTAGTAGTTTAAAAAATGCGTTGCATGGTTTTGTGCGCCAGCCAGCACCGGTTAGCTAGGGTTAAATTATTCCTGGCTCTACTAAGTCTCCTTCAGTTTTTCACTTGAAACTAGTCTAACTCTCAACCTAAGCACTCAAAAAGCATCCTACAGTCCAGCACTTGCTCAGACCTAATAGCAAGCACTAATATACCCCGACACTTGACTGCCCAGCAGGGCAAGGCTCTTTATCCACCCCTCACCAACCAAGTGACTAAGCAGCTCACCCTACTATTCAGACATGACCAAAGGGCCACTTCAGGTGTACTCTCCAGTCCAGCTGGTGAATCTGGGTATCCTGAGGCAATGTTACAACTGCCTCATGTACACAGACAGCCCTCTCCTCCTACTACAAAACACTAACATATGTGAGAGATGCAAATATACAGCCAAACTGGAGGCTAAGTTATCTCCACCCAAGACTGGAACAGATAGTCATGAGGAGAAGGTTAACACTTGCACCACACCTCCAGCCTCAAATAGATCTACTAAACCAGCACTGGCAAAAGATAAACATAAATACACGAAATCATACTCAGAGGCTCTAAATAAAAACCTGCAAAAGCATCAGAGAGCTCCAAAGCAGACACCCACAAAACCTGCACCTCCTGTCACAAACCAGACAACACATAAAACACAAAATCAGAATAAAAGAATCCACGACAACTGCTTCCAGTGACCAGCAAAAACACCAAGCTTAGGAAAGTATGTTTTTATTACACACTGACTAAGCGCTTTCACCAAATGTTTGGCTTCTTCAGAGTCAATGTCCACAAAACAACATAACCATTTTATACATAAGACTAAATGACATCACAAACCCATTCAATTAATTAGTGCACACACCCATTCAATCAATTAACAAATTGTTGCACCAATTTTATACAACTAAACCCATTTCAAACATGTATATACACTTTAAAAATCACTTTTTATAAAAATCACTTTTTTAAAAAATCCTTTGCAAAAATCACAAATGAATACATTTATCAAATTCATATACTAAAAAAATCACATAAAAAACTTGTGCTTTTGTTGTGTATAAACATTGATACATCTATATAACAACATTAATATCAACTATATAATACTGGCCCTATGTTTCAAGACTGGTTTTATTGAGATATAATCATTTATGCCCGGTTGCCTTGTGGCATTTAATCTCAACTGCCATGTTGTTTCTAAAAGTGCTACTCTATTGCTAACATCACCTCCTTGTTCAGTGACAACCCTATCTATTATAAAAAATACAAACTTTTTAAACCCCTACAAGTAGTGCTGTGAAGATATAATGCATTATGTGGGTCCTTGTATTTCACTGCTCTAACATGCTCTACTACCCTTTCACGTAGTTTCACGGGTAGTCATACCCACATAAAATGCATCGAGTTATACATGAGGCCACATACACTAAATTCTTTGTGTTGCAATTGCAGAACCGGGCAAGGCAAAGTATGCCCATACCCTTTTACACAGACATATGTGCCCTCTGCAATATACCTGCAGCCTCTACAACAACCACATTTTGACATCTTAGATGTCCTATTCCTAACCTCTCTTTCTAATATACCTTTCAAATTGTCACCTTTACTAAAAACTATCTTAGGACTAATACCAACAATCTCCTTAGTACTACCACTTAAACAATATTCCCACATCTTACGTAAAACTACAATAATGTCTGTGGCTTTCTCATTGAATTTTAAAATAAAACTTGATCCTACAGAAGCTGTTGCTTCCTTTGTTGATGCTATGTGTAAAGAAGTACTTGGAGGGGTCCCTCATGTGTTGAGAGACTCTTGGCATTGCCTTGAGAGACTGAGAGAGGTGAAGGAAAACAATGATTTATTTGGTTTTATAACCATTGATGTAGTAAACTTGTTTTCTACCATTCCCCACCTTGAAGGATTAGAAATGTTTCGAGAGAGTTTAAACGCATGTACCAATATTGACAAGAGCAGGATTGATTTAATTTGTGATTTGATGGAAATAGTTCTTTTGAACAATTTTCTTAAATTTGAAGGGGAGATGTTTCAGCAAAGCTCAGGTGTAGCAATGGGCGCCAAATGCGCCCCAATTTTTGCGAATTTAGTTCTTTTAACATGGGAAAGAACCTTTGTTTTTCCATCTAAATTCATGCAGAATGTTATTTTATTTAACAGGTTTTTAGATGATTTACTCATTATTTGGAAAGGGGATGAGAATGGGGCAGTTGAGCTTGTTGAATATCTGAACAGTACAACTAGTTTTTTGAAATTTACGTTTGAGTGGAATAGAGATAGTATTAATTTTTTGGATATTACAATATTCAAGAGGGCGGAAGGTTTATCGAGTACTATTTATAGAAAAGAAAGCTATTCCAACTCATTGCTGCACTTTAAGAGCTGTCACCCGTATCACCAGAAGAAGGGTGTTGCTAAGGGACAGATGGTGCGGATTTCTAGACTTGTAAGTGAGGATATTTTGTTCAAACAGGAAATGTTCAAATTAATTGGCATGCTTACTGATAGGGGGTATCCGTTAAGATTGTTATTGAATTTAAAAAGAGAGATTTATAGAAAAAGAATTTCATTATATTCACCTATTTTGAATAAAGTTAGCATGGTTGATGTGAGGGTGAATAGTTATGAAATACCTAACGCAACAGCTTCTGTAGGATCAAGTTTTATTTTAAAATTCAATGAGAAAGCCACAGACATTATTGTAGTTTTACGTAAGATGTGGGAATATTGTTTAAGTGGTAGTACTAAGGAGATTGTTGGTATTAGTCCTAAGATAGTTTTTAGTAAAGGTGACAATTTGAAAGGTATATTAGAAAGAGAGGTTAGGAATAGGACATCTAAGATGTCAAAATGTGGTTGTTGTAGAGGCTGCAGGTATATTGCAGAGGGCACATATGTCTGTGTAAAAGGGTATGGGCATACTTTGCCTTGCCCGGGTTCTTGCAATTGCAACACAAAGAATTTAGTGTATGTGGCCTCATGTATAACCTCCGATGCATTTTATGTGGGTATGACTACCCGTAAACTACGTGAAAGGGTAGTAGAGCATGTTAGAGCAGTGAAAAATAAGGACCCACATAATGCATTATATCTTCACAGTACTACTTGTAGGGGGTTTAAAAAGTTTGTATTTTTTATAATAGATAGGGTTGTCACTGAACAAGGAGGTGATGTTAGCAATAGAGTAGCACTTTTAGAAACAACATGGCAGTTGAGATTAAATGCCACAAGGCAACCGGGCATAAATGATTATATCTCAATAAAACCAGTCTTGAAACATAGGGCCAGTATTATATAGTTGATATTAATGTTGTTATATAGATGTATCAATGTTTATACACAACAAAAGCACAAGTTTTTTATGTGATTTTTTAGTATATGAATTTGATAAATGTATTCATTTGTGATTTTTGCAAAGGATTTTTTAAAAAAGTGATTTTTATAAAAAGTGATTTTTAAAGTGTATATACATGTTTGAAATGGGTTTAGTTGTATAAAATTGGTGCAACAATTTGTTAATTGATTGAATGGGTGTGTGCACTAATTAATTGAATGGGTTTGTGATGTCATTTAGTCTTATGTATAAAATGGTTATGTTGTTTTGTGGACATTGACTCTGAAGAAGCCAAACATTTGGTGAAAGCGCTTAGTCAGTGTGTAATAAAAACATACTTTCCTAAGCTTGGTGTGGTTGCTGGTCACTGGAAGCAGTTGTCGTGGATTCTTTTATTCCTATTTCATTGCCCTGAATTGGGACTTGTGTGGCTTGTTGTTTTATCAAAACACAAAATCAATGTGCCGCACAATCACAGTCCTTAAGGCAAAATAACATACCTAACACACTAGTAATAGATGACCCAATAGTCAGGCACACCCACTCACTAGGCTGGACAAGGAGAAGGTTACTGTTAGCTGCCTGTTGGGAGCCAGAATCTGCCACATAACACAAGCACTCAGGTCACTCCAGCACAAGTACAAATATGACTCTGTCATTGTTCATGTTGGTGTGAACGACCTAAGCCGTACCTCCCTGGACTACATGAAAAGAGACATGGAAGAGCTCTCTGATCATGTAGCCCAGGTGGGTATGACCCTGACCCTGAGTAGCATCCTGCCCTCATCAAGAATGATACCTCAGTATAAAGAAAAAATGATTAATTTCAACAATTGGCTAAGCTTCTGGTGTCATTCAAAGGGGATCCAGTGTCTGTCAGCCTGGGATGACATGCTCGACAAGCCTCGTTGCTTCGCAAGAGACAGCTTGCACCTGTCACCCCTTGGCTTTCGAATACTGGCCAAGGCTCTTGCTGCCCCCATAGTGCCTTTTTTAGGCAAGGCTCAAAATTCAAACCCACCTCTTAAACAGCGCAAGTAAAAAACTGAGGGTTATGCTACTCAACGCCAGGAGTTTAAATCTCAAAATGCATGTGCTGAAAGCACTCCTAAGTATGGAGAACGTCGACATCTGTGCAGTAACTGAAACCTGGTTCAAGGCTCCAGAGAGCACTCCAGCACTACTGGGCTACAACTCATACCACACATTTCGGCCACAGAACACGGACCGAAACACAAAAGGAGGGGGCGTATCCATATTCATCAAGGATACCCACACTGCCAGGTTAGTGGCGCAGCATGATACTTCTGAGATAATCCATGTGCAACTAACACTGGGCAAATCTGCAATGCAAATTGTGGCCTGCTACAGATCACCCTCCATGACCCAGGACCACCACTCCGCCTTTCTGGAGACACTGGAAAACATGAAGGTCCTACCGAACACCCTGATCTTGGGAGGTTTCAATTACCCTACCATTAACTGGGAAAACTACTTGAGTACAAATTCCCAGGCTCAGCACTTCCTGGAATTTATCAACTCAAATGCCCTGGATCAGCTGGTAAACTCCCCTACCAGAGGCCACAACATATTGGACCTGGTCATCACCAACATGGGCGACAGGTGCTCCGTACCAGAGGTCAACCCATCACTGGTTAGATCAGACCATAAACTAATCACCCTGGATGTCCAGACCTCACCACCACCCCAAACCAAGGAAACCACAGTGAAAAACTTTTCTAAAGCAAACTTCACCTTACTTAAGTCAGAGGTGGTAAGTTTCACAGCCCCCACGCTAAAGGACAACACTGCCCAAGATGCAGAATCTTTACAATTGCACTCTATCAGCACCTACAAGGATGCATGGATCGTGCCATCCCTAGCAAAACCAAGGCTCACTCCCCTAAGTGAAGGAAACCAGTCTGGTGGACCCCTGCCATAAACAGGTTATACAACAAAAGGAGGAAACTAGTTCAGAAAAAAAGCAAATCCCAAGAAGGAAAGACATCCCTGATCAGTATCAGTAAGAAACTAAGGTCCCTCATAAAATCATCCAAGGCTAACTTCAAAAGAAAAATAGCCAAGGACTCGAAAGATAACCACAAAGCCTTCTTTAGCTATGTCAAAAATCTAAGTGGCAACTCGCAGATATGCTCTGAGATAGTGCAAAATAGCACAAAATATACTGAACCTACTGATATTGCCAACATACTGGCAGATAGATTCAGTGCAAACTTCACCTCCCTCTCACCTTCAAAAGGGCCCACAACAATACCGGAAAAGTGTAGTGTCCCAGAAATCAAAGAAGCACAGGTGAAAACAGCCCTTTCAAAAGCCAAACACACAGCATCAATGGGGCCAGATGGTGTCCCAGGCTGTGTCTTGCACGAACTACAGAACGAACTAACCCCACACCTAAACACGCTATTCAACCTCAGCCTCTCCACTGGCTACGTGCCCATAGAATGGTGCACAGCAATGGTTATTCCGCTCCACAAAGGAGGAACCACAACTGACCCTGGTAACTATCGCCCCATAAGCCTGACTAGCCTGGTCTGCAAGGCTATGGAGCGCATCATCATGGAACTCATTAACAAAGACATCAGGTACCTCCAAACACTTGACCTGACCCTGTTCGGCTTTGTTAAGGGCAGATCATGCCTACTAAACCTGGTTGACTTCTTCGAGACAATTTCTAAGGCCATAGACGAGGGAAAGGTGGTTCACACAGCCTACCTTGATCTCGCCAATGCATTCAACACCATTCCTCACTCGGGTATTATAGAAAAACTCAGCAGCCTGAACATAAACCCCTATGTCACAAGATGGGTTGCCAACTGGCTTACAGACAGAACTCACACGGTAAGAATAGCGGGCTCCAGGTCTGACTCTAAACCAGTCACAAGGGGTGTCCCGCAAGGCTCAGTTCTGGGACCCCTACTGTTCAGCATATATTTCTCAGAAGTACAGGCAAACACAGGAGGACTATGGCTAACCAAGTTCGCCGATGACTGCAAACCGGGAGCCATAATTGACTCCACGTCTGACACGGACATCCTCCAAAAAGGCCTTACTGAGACAGACACCTGGTGTCAAAGTCATGGCCTCAAGCTAAATGCCAAAAAATGCATAGTCATCCCATTTGGGAAAAAGAAAACACCCACGATTTACCACATAGGTGGCAGCCCCCTTAATACAGAAGAGGTAATAAGAGATCTGGGGACCCAGGTAGATAGCAATCTCTCCTTTGACAATTATATTGCCAAAGTAGTTAGGAAATCCTTCTATGTGGCCCATCTAATTACTAAGAGGTTCGCATCTAGAAATAAAGAGGTTATAGTGCCCCTCTACTCATCACTCATCAGACCCATCATAGAGTACAATGCCCCATTTGGGATGTACCTCACAAGACACTTGCAACAGCTTGAAAGACCACAAAAGCACCTCACCAAAAGGATTACTGGCCTCAAACATATGTCCTATGCAGCCCGACTGAAAAAACTCCGGCTGTACTCAGTGGCATATCGCTTACTCAGAGGTGATCTCTGCCTGACTTACAATGCCATGTCCAACTCAGAATTGATGGACATGCTCCACCTAAAGAATTCCAAGTGACTGCGAGCCACACGCTCTAGTGAGCTAAACCTCACCAGAACAATAAATAGAACATGCTGGAGGGATAGATTCCTGTCACAGAGACTCCCCATGCTTTGGAACAAAATTCCTAACTACATTAGGCAGTGCCCCTCACTAACACTCTTCAAGAGAAGCCTTGATGAGTGGATGGGTAACAGAAAGTACACCCCTGGGATCACTTAATTGGCTCTGCTCGACAGAGGCTCAGTTAATTAATCAATGGGGCGGCGAAAGCCGACACACTCTGGCTAGGCTTATAAATGCCCTTGGGCAGATAGCCTAGTACCTACCTATGCACCTATGAACCTAGGAGAGGGAAAAAAAAGTACTATTGTAGAAATGAATGTAGAAAACTGAATAACACATGCTTACTGGAGAGCCACTATAGAAAAGTAAAGATTACTAGTGAAATATTTGAGACATTGAGTAGACTTGTGTTAGCGCATTTGTGCATATTCAAACACTTCCTCACTCTCTTAACAGACAGACAATATTTTTTCTTTTTTTTTTTTTTTTTGCTTATCTTGAACATTGTTTTGATACATCCTTTTCTTACATCACAATGCTAGCACAATTATTTTACCACAATTGCCATATTAAAACATGGTAATAAGAATAAACATTTATAGATTTACTTGTTTTACATTAAATTGTTATGGCGTTACTTACAGTAGATTAATATAAGTTAATAAGAGAGTACTAGTTGATTAATACGTATCAGGATTAGATAGACATTATGGAACTCTAGAAATAGAAAAGGGAGTGACAATTTAGTTGGGACAGGATACTTGCTGCTGAAAAAGGTTAAATTCAAAGAGACTATGTTACTAGTATGAATGAATTTAGTCAGCACAGCGATACCCAAAGAGAACACAGAAAATATTTATGGTATTCTTTATCAACAGAGAAGGTACACTGATCTCATATGTCATTCATACAGTACAACACAGGGCTATGGGAGAAGTAGGCATAAGATAACATAATTAGAATTTTAATGATATTAGGGGGAGCCCAACAAAAGAATGCATCAATACTGATTTTAGTAGAGCTGACTGACCCCTTTTAACAGATGTGTAGTGGAGAATATGAAGGGAAAAAGAGAGAAAAAAGGGGAAAAGAGTTGAAAGTAAGGAAAGAAGAATGAAAAGAAGGGAATGAAAAAAAAGGACGGAAAAAATGAGAAGGAGCATGTTTTATGGAGGGATACATAACAGTGCACCTGATATAGTAATCAACACCCATGCTGTTCAGGCATCTTTGAAATACACTGAATGGTAACACACTTTTATTGAAGTATGCGTGATATAGCTCATTGAAATAATGGAAGTAGCAAACATGAACAAAGAAAATCAACATGTAAATCATAAGGATTTAGACTAATAAATATCTTAAGAACAAATTCCTGCATTCAAGGTAAAATTTAAATATATCTTCAGTTCCCAACTTCTAATAATGTAAATTCTAAAGGTTAGTTAAATAAGTTAGGTAGATTTATATTAGTAGATTAATACCTATGAGACAAATAAAAGAATTATGATTACATTTCCTAATTTCTCAGAATTTTGAGTTTTGATAAAGTTTACTCTTTTGGAGAAACAAATGGTGATGGATTTTGAATAATACTCAGGCAGAGAAATTCACCAAATTAAAACTTGATGCTTAGTCATGAACATTCTGGAACATCTAGAATATTGGACTATAATGTTTGTGCACTACTGATTTCTTTTCTCTCAGTTACCTACTAAAATAATAAAGGCTTTGGAAAAAGCATTCTGATCTGTAATTGAGGGCTAGATAGCATTCAAAAAATACATTGAAGCTGTACTAAGAGTTTAATTTCTTACCTAATTTTCCCTTCATGAGAAATAATTAATTCACATGTATCTTATACATAGCTGTTATTCTAAATAAGGTAGTAGTCTATTAATTTTTTTCCTTGATAAGAGACATTAGTTGAGTTATTTATAACTAATTTATATAAAATTTCTAATACATTTTATTACATAAATTCAATTGTTCTCCAGTAACTAGTTATGGCGCTCAAAAAGTACTTTTATTGTTACTGTATGACGGACAATCTGATAGATCATTTTTTATCTATGGGATTGGGAATGTATATCATTCCATATACAGTGAAGGAGGTTTTGAATTGTTGGATTATTTTTCATGTTTAATTGTCATATTTTTGCCACTGTTTTTTTATTTTTTGTAGGTCTGAACTAAAATTCATAACATATTCATTAGTATTAGGAATCAATCTGATAATAAAAATTAGAAGAGACAAGAAACTCAAACAAGTAAAATATCAAAGAAGAGTTATAGGTTTGACTGAACTACAAATATAATTTAAAATACAACAACCAAGGAACGATTTATGGATCTAACTTTACTTTCTCTAAGTGTCAATGGCTTGAACAATCCTATGAAGAGATCAAATCTATTAAGATATCTAAAATGAAATGAAACTCAGGTGGCATTCTTACAAGAATCACATTTTAAAACAAATGATGAGCACATTTGGAACCCACATGAATAATGTTAGCGCATTCCTCATATAAAACAAAATGAAGAGGAGTAATAATTTTATGGAAAAAGAAATTTATCAAACCCCATATCATTTATAAATATGAAGATAAAGATGGTCTTCTAGCACTTGTAATCCTAAAGTTTAATAATAGGATTTGGACTCTAGTAAACTTATATTGGTTTCCTGGCATAGGCACAAAAACTGTTAAAAACTAGATTTAATAAATAGAACATATAAAGGAAATTTAATAATAGGAAGTAATTTTAATTGCATGTTAGATAATTCAGAGACTACCAATAAAAGACTCTTGTGTCTTAAGCCTATAGCAAAATTACTTACAAACTGGATTGAAAGTCATAATCTAATTGTTACATTTAAATTTAAAGAGGAAAATTCATTATTATGTTCCCATCAAGATTTTAGATTTAACACTCACACAAGAATAAATAAAATATATGTATCGCAAGAGCTAAATACAAATATTAACAAATTTCTAATAAACCCCTGCCCCTTATCAGACCATAATTCTCTTATTCTTAATATTCAAATAGACTTTAAAAGATTACATTTTGTAACTAGAATACCAGCTTATATTACAAAATTAAAATAATTCAAACCCTGGTTAATTATGGAACTTCAATATTATCTGGAAACTAAGTATTCTGAAGAGATAAATATAGTAATAATATGGGATACTTTGAAAGCATACATATATGGGAAAATTCTTGCATGGTTCAAAAACAAATCAAAAGAATGGGAATCTGAATTCAACATACAAAAACAACTTAAAATTTAACAACAATTTTTCATCGAATCTCTCTACTAACAAAAAATAGATGAATTAAACAAGAAATATAATGAAATTCTAACTCATAAAACAAACATAGTGTTAGAAAAACTGAAACTAAATTCTTGTACTACATCACCAAGACATATGCATAATTTAGCAGCTAGAATTAAAAGACAATCCAGACAAAATAGCATTTCTAATATTATTCATGAAAGAAGAGAAAATAAAGTAGTCTCAGATATAAGTGAAATTCTTGAAGCCTTCAGACATCATTATGTGGAACATTTTGGGAGCAATAAATCTCAAAACACTTGTCCAAATATAGAACTTAACTTTAACAATGGCAACAAAATTCCAGAAAAATTAAAATTAGATATCCAAAAACAAATTACACATAAAGAAATCACAGATGTTATCAAGGAAAGTAAATGCTACAAAGTGCCAGGAGTAGATGGTATCATAATTAAACTATATAAAATCTTTCCAACATCCATAATCTCAGTGTTTCACAAAACTTTAATAGAAATTCAATCATGAAATATTTTACCATCCTCATGGAAATATTCACTAATTACACCCATTATAAAAGACAATAAAGATCCCACACAATGCAAATCTTACAGACCAATATCTCTACTCAACAATGATTATAAAATGTTTATGTCCATCTTAGTTAATAGAACTAAAAAAATCTCTGACCTACATCATAAATGAGGACCAAACAGGTTTTATTTACAATAGACACACATATGATTACAAAAGAGTATTAACTCTTATAGACATTCTAAATAGAGAAAAAAAGGAAGCTTTAATAATAACATTGGACATAGAAAAAGAATTTGATTCACTAAATTGGGAATATTTATTTAAGATACTAGTATTTTACGATTTTGAGCATGAAGTTATGGGAAAGAGTAGTGGAAGCTAGGTTAAGAAGGGAGGTGATGATTAGTGATCAGCAGTATGGTTTCATGCCAGGAAAGAGCATTACAGATGCAATGTTTGCTCTGAGAGTGTTGATGGAGAAGTACAGAGAAGGTCAGAAGGAGTTGCATTGTGTCTTTGTGGACCTAGAGAAAGCATATGACAGGGTGCCTAGAGAGGAGCTGTGGTATTGTATGAGGAAGTCGGGAGTGTCAGAGAAGTATGTAAGAGTGGTGCAGGATATGTACAAGGGTAGTGTGACAGCAGTGAGGTGTGCAGTGGGAGTTACAGATGCATTTAAGGTGGAGGTGGGATTACATCAAGGATCAGCTCTGAGCCCTTTCTTATTTGCAATGGTGATGGACAGGTTGACAGACAAGATCAGGCAGGAGTCCCCGTGGACTATGATGTTTGCAGATGACATTGTGATCTGCAGTGAGAGTAGGGAACAGGTGGAGGAGACCCTGGAGAGGATAAGATATGCTCTAGAGAGAAGAGGAATGAAGGTCAGTAGGACTAAGACAGAATATATGTGTGTGAATGAGAGGGAGGATAGAAAAATGGTGAGGATGCAGCGAGTAGAGGTCATGGAGGTGGATGAGTTTAAATACTTGGGATCAACAGTTCAGTGTAATGGTGAGTGTGGAAGAGAGGTGAAGAAGAGAGTACAGGCAGGATGGAGTGGGTGGAGAAGAGTGTCAGGAGTGATTTGTGACAGACGAGTACCAGTAAGAGTGAAAGGGAAGGTCTACAAGAGGGTAGTGAGACCAGCTATGTTATATGGGTTGGAGACAGTGGCATTGACAAAAAGGAAGGAGTCAGAGCTGGACATGGCAGAGTTAAAGATGTTAAGATTTGCACTGGGTGTGACAAGGGTGGACAGGATTAGAAATAAGTATATTAGAGAGTCAGCCCAGGTTGGAAGGTTTGGAGACAAAGCCAAACAGGCAACATTACATTGGTTTGGACATGTGGTGAGGAGGGATGCAGAGTATATCGGGAAAAAGATGCTAAGGATGAAGCTGCCAGGTAACAGGAAAATAGGAAGACCTAAGATAAGGTCTATGGAGGTGGTGAGAGAGGACATGTAGGTGGTTGGTGTGACAGAGTAATATGCCAAGGACAGGAAGAAATGGAAACAGATGAGACACTGTGGTGACCCCTAATGGGAGCAGCTGAAAGAAGAAGAAGAAGTATTTTATGATTTTCCTCATTCCTTTATTTCATTAATGAAAAACATTTATAAAAATAATTTAGCATATGTTAAATTAGGATAATTTACTTCTGAATCTATAAATCTAATAAAAGGAACAAAACAGGGCTGTCCAATGTCACCTATCCTATTTGCACTAGTGATGGAATTATTTGCATCTTCAATATGTTCCAATAGAAAAATAAAAGGTATTGATTTATATAGCAAGTATAATTCCAAAATTATGTTATTTCCAGATGACATTATTCTTACTCTAGCCAACTCAAAAGAATCTTTAAAAGAATTAGATAAAATAGTAGAAAAATTTTCTTCAATGTCTGGGCTTTACTTCAATAAAACAAAGTTAAATTTCCTAATATTAAACAAGAATAATGATTGTCTAATAGAAGGGAATCAAATAATAGGCAAGCAAGTTTCAACCCTAAATTATTTAGGCATTGTTCTAGGTAAAAACATAGAAGAAACACTTGTTACAAAGTATAATAATATTTTAAACAATATAAAAAGCCATATAGTTAATTGGAATAAAATATATTTAACTTATGAAGATTGATTACAAATAATACAAATGATATTACTACCAAAATGTTATATATAGCTCAAGCCATTCCTAAGATTCTAGAAAAACATATTTTAAAAGAAATAAATACACTTTGATTAAAATTTCTTTGGTATCCTAATAAAAATAGAGTAGCTCTTATTCATCATGTCAGACCATGGGATAAAGGGGGAATTAACTTTTCAGACTTAGAGACCTATATAAAAGCTTCTATATTTAGAATAATCATAAATTGGATAGACCCAAATTATTCCTCTAATTGGAAAACTTTACATATCATTATTTATCTAAAAGAAAATCAAATAATAAAAAACTATAAATTAGAAAATCAAATTAATAAACCATGGCACATCTTATGTATAGGAATTCAATATAATTTAACGAAGCCTACTAAACTAAATTTTACAAATTACATTTTTAATACATTTAGGAAATTTGTTACTGCCAACTCAGATATAAAAACTTGGATGGATTTAATAATCTCTTTCAGTTCCATGAAAAATGTTCATAATAAGATGCACAAAGATATTTTTAATACATGGGAACAAAAAAATGTTACTTGTTGGCAACAATGCATAATTAATCAGAGAGTAGATAGTCAACAAATAACTACTACTTATGAAATCCCATATGCAGATTGGCTATTTCTCCAAAGTTTCTTAACACACACACACACACACACACACACACACACACACACACACACACACACACACACACACGCACACACACACACACACAAGATTTATGCAGAATAATAAACAATTATCCTTTTAAAATTAGCCCTAAATTTATAAAATTTCTAGAAGATATTATATATAATAAAAATAATTGGAAAAATATAACTTCTGAATTATATAAACTATTAATTAATTATAAAATTGAAGTTAAACAAAAATTTTGAGACTTTATCATCAAAGGTCATTCATTGGGGCGGCCACGATGGTGCAGCAGTTAGTGTTTCCCCCTCATAGTAAGAGGTTCTCCGGTTCGATCCTTGGCAGGGGTGCCTTTTGTATGGAGTCTACATGTCCTCCCTATGGTTATGTGGGTTTCCTCCCACATCCCAATGACATGCTGTAGGTGGATTGGACACTCTAAATTGGCCCTAGGTGTGATTGCGTGCATGTGATTGCCTTTTGTGGAAGGTTGAGTGCAGGTCTGGCAACTCGACACTGTAAAACTCGACTGCCAGTCATGAGTGGACAGGTGATCCGGTGTGTCAACCCCTAACCGGGCAAAGCCAGAAGAAGAATCATCAAAGGTCATTCATTAAATTTATCCATGGAAAATAAAATTAACTTATTATATTCTGTTAAGTTAACATCTAACATACAATATTGGACAATATTTATGTGGAGATGTATGCATACATCATTCTATACCCCTATTAAATTTGCCAAATTTGGCTCTTCCAATAGTGTTATTTGTTGGAGATGCCTTTTAATATGCAGTGCAGATTGGATACAAGATGGTGATTTTTTACAAGCTTTATTTACAGACATATTTTCATTAACTAAATCTTTAATTTTTCTTGAATATTAATTAATGATCTGAGTTGAATAAAAAAGATGTATATTTATTATGTATCATATTAGCGGTAGCAAGGAAATGCATCACTAGAAAGTGGAATTCCACTTCTGAACCTACTCTGGAAGAATTTTTAAAGTTACTGAAAGAAACTGCAACAATGGAAATCAGAGTTAAAGAACCAAGAATCACTCCAAAAGCATGGTCCAACAACCCTTGGAAGAAAGTACTATCTCTTATTGACTCAATTAGAGCAGACCTAGACCTTACCTAAAGAGGAAAGCAGTTAAAAAAGAACATTTGCTTAAATGTCTTTCAAATTAGTTCAGATTGGTTCATTGTATAATTTTTTTCAGACCTATGTAAATATTGTATATAGTAATGTTGTCTTGCTTATTTCTTCATATTGTTATAATACATTAATAAGTTGTTTATTATATTTTGAAGAAAATTAATAAAAAATTTTTGAAAACAGGAATATTATTCTTCACAGATGTAGGATGATTACTAGAATAATCTTCTTCTTCTCTTTTGGCTGTTCCCATTAGGGGTTGCCACAGTGGATCATCTGTTTCCATTTCTTCCTGTCCTTTGCATCTTGCTCTGTCACACCAACCACCTGCATGTCCTCTCTTACCACATCCATAAACCTTATCTTAGGCCTTCCTTCTTTCCTCTTACCTGGTAGCTCCATCTTTAGCATCTTTTTTCCCAATATACCAAGCATCCCCTCCCAGCACATGTCTAAACCAACACAATCTCGCCTCTCTGACATTGTCTCCAAACTGTCCAACCTGAGCTGACCCTCTAATATACTGATTCCTAATCCTGTCCATCCTTGTCACACCCAGTGCACATCTTAACATCTTTAACTCTGCCACTTCCAGCTCTGACTCCTGCCTTTTTGTCTATGCAACCGTCTCCAGCACATACAACATAGCTGGTCTCACTACCCTCTTGTAGACCTTCCCTTTTGCTCTTTCTGGTACCTGTCTGTCACAAATCACTCCTGACACCCTTCTCCATGCATTCCACCCTGCCTGTACTCACTTCTTCACCTCTCTTCCACATTCACCATTACTCTGAACTGCTGATCCCAATTAATTAAACTCATCCACCTTCGCCAACTCTACTCCCTGCATCCTCACCATTCCTCTATCCTCCCACTCATTCACACAATTATATTCTGTCTTAGTCCTGCTGATCTTCATTCCTCTTCTCTCTAGAGAATATCTCCACCTCTCCAGGGTGTCCTCAACCTGGTCCCTATTTTCACTAAAGATCACAATGTCATCTGCAAATATCATAGTCCATGGGGCCTCCTGTCTGATCTCGTCTGTCAACCTGTCCATCACCACTGCAAATAAGAAAGGGCTCAGAGCTGATTCTTGATGTAGTCCCACCTCCACCTTAAATGCATCTGTCACTCCCACTGCAGACCTCACCACTGTCACACTACCCTTGTACATATCCTGTACCACTCTTACATACTTCTCTGCCACTCACAACTTCCTCATACAATACCACAACTCCTCTCTAGGCACTCTATCATATGCTTTCTCCAAGTCCACAAAGACACAATGCAGCTTCTTCTGACCTTCTCTATATTTCTCCATCAACACTCCCAGAGCAAACATCTCATCTGTAGTGCTCTTTCCCGGCATGAAACCATACTGCTGATCACCAATTATTCACCTCCCTTCTTAACCTAGCTTCCACTACTCTTTTCCATAACTTCAAGCTGTGACTGATCAGTTTTATCCCTCTGTAGTTACTACAGCTCTGCACATCACCCTTATTCTTAAAAATAGGTACCAAAACACTTTTTCTCCACTCCTCAGGCATCCTCTGACTTTCCAAGATTTCATTAAACAATCTGGTTAAAAACTCCAGTGCCATTTCTCCTAAGTACCTCCATTCTTCCACTGGTATGTCATCTGGACCAACAGCCTTTCCAGTCTTCATCCTCTTCATAGTTGTCCTTACGTCCTCCTTGCTAATCTGTTTCACTTCCTGATTCACTATCCCCACATCATCCAACCTTCTCTCTCTCTCTCATTCTCTTCATTTATCAGCCCCTCAAAGTACTCTTTCTATCTGCTCAACACACTCTCCTCGCTTGTGAGTATGTTTCCTTCACTATCCTTTATCACTCTTACCTACTGGACATCTTTCCCAGCTCGGTCCCTATGTCAAGCCAGTCGGTACAGGTCCTTTTCTCCCTTTTTAGTGTCCGACCTTTCATACAACTCTCCACATGCCTTATCTTCAGCCTTCGCCACCTCTCTCTTTGCCATACTCCTCATCTCCTTATACTCCTGTGTACTTTCTTCATCTAGCTGACAATCCCACTTCTTCTTCACCAGCCTCTTCCTCTGTATACTCTTTTGTACTTCCTCATTCCATCACCAAGTCTCCTTGTCCTCCTTCCTCTGTCCAGATGTCACACCAAGCACCTTTCTAGCTGTCTCCCTTTCCATCTCTTCTGTAGTTACCCAGCTATTCGGTAACTCTTCACTGTTCCCCAGTGCCTTTTTTTAACTCTTCCCTGTACTCCACCTCACAATCACCCTTTTTCAATGTCCACCATTTGATCCTTGGCACTGCTCTTGCACTTGTCCTCCTCTTCTTGATCACCAACGTCATCCTACAGACCACCATTCTATACTGCCTAACTACACTTTCCCCTGTCACCACTTTACAGTCTCCAATCTCCTTCAGCCTGGGTCTCATGCATAGGATATAATCCACCTGTGTGCATCTTCCTCCACTCTTGTACATCACCCTATGCTCCTCCCTCAGTCATCCATCCTTTTCACAAATGATTACTAGAATAATACAAATAACTTTCTTGGGTGACATAAGCTATGGTACCTTGCTGGCTAGGCTTACGTAGACCCTTGAGCCAATAGCCTACTACCTACCTATGAACCTGTGAACCTATGAACTATTGACAAAAGTGCTCTTTCTAAAAACTTTACAATTAAATCTAGAATTGATGGTTTTATATAGTACTTTAATTTTGGGGGGGGGGTTAGAATGAATAATTGGATAATTGTTTAATTAATATCCATTATGGGAAAATATTGAGTTTGTGTATATAAGACTTAGTTTGCTGCTGATTTTTATTCTGAAGAAGTCTCTTAGGGGATGAAAGCGACAATAAAGGTGTTATATTCAATAAAGAAGTGTGGTTTGACTTGCCTGGTAGTTCCCATTTTACCTGTTTAGTGGATCTTTTTGTTTGGTGGTTCTTCAGAGATTTTTGTTAAAATTGCCAACAAAGACTATTCAGTTATGTTGGCTAATACTGAAGATTTTGAAAAGAATCTGATACAGAGGAAATTTAAGAAGTTGCAAAGGGATGTTGGAGCATATAGTTCTAATAATGCATATTCTCATTTTTTCTGAGTTTAAAGAAGCACAGAGACCCTTTACTTCCAATTCAGGTGGTGTTAGTCACCAGGGGAACCATTCAGCCAATCAATTTTCATCAATGGACAACCAATGTGATTTAAGGGATATTTAGATGCCTAGTGCTTCAAGCAGTTTGGATGGCATTTTACCAAGTGTAGTGAATTTTTTGAAAGAAAATGGGGACGGTATCAGTGGATCAGTTGTGATGCCTCCTGAAGAAGTAAACTCAAATATGGGGGAGACGGTCTGTTTAGGAGTTTGTTTGACAAACGATTTGGTTCAGAAAGAGGATGATGAGAGCACAACATGGAAAACTTCACCAAGATCGAAGAAGACATGAACTGTACAGACTGTAATGGCGTTTTTTCTGGACAATCTAGTAAATTGTACAGTTTGTCTAATTGTGTGCTAACTGATGAGCAGGCATCAGTTTTAATATTGGGGTTAAATTTTATGCCCTCAGAAAGGATGAATTTAAGTGGGACATTACTTTATCTGAAGATGTTTTGCCATAAATTGAATCTCCGTTATATTTTTTTCTGTTACATCCCTTAAAAAATTTACATTTTGCAAGCCAAGTGTGTATTATCCAGCTCTCACTAATACCATTAAAGTTTTTGAGAATTGTTGTGAAGAAGAAATCAGAAAGGTGGCTGGTTCTAAGTCTAGTTCACCTGTATACAATCTTACTATGTTTCAGTGTGCAGCTTTGAAGGAACTTCAGCAGTTTACTCATTTAAGGTTTATGAAGGCAGACAAGGGTGGGGATTGGTTATTATGGAGCAAGATAAATATATAGCTGCCATTGAAAAGATGTTGGATAACAGGGATTATTATTTGCCCTTTGGAATTTTCTGTGGTGCATGCTTGCTATAAGATAATATGGGCCCAGCTATATGAACTTTTAACAGATGGCTACATTTCTTCTGAAATGTATAATTTCATGATGGCTGACCATCCAATGTTAGGAGTCCTTTTCGGAATCCCAAAGATCCATAAGGACTTAACTGACTCACCCTTTCAACCTGTTGTCTCCTCTCCCCAATTTGCTACTGAGGGGATATCCTTGGTTCTTGATTATCTTTTGAATCCTGTATTACAACAAATGGAGTTTTTCATCAAGGATTTGTGGGATTTTCTGTGTAAATTTAGGAATTTTTGTCTAGGTTATAGATTTGATTCTTCTAAGAATGTAATGCTTACGGTGGAC